>NC_068386.1:313416-389318 GCF_023724105.1 Carassius gibelio | reverse complement strand
CCATTATTGAACATAATAGTTAATAACTTTAATGTAACACAATGTACATTCATCAAAATCAGATCACATATCACTGCTCTCCTGCTGGTTTTACTACAACACTCATATTGAAAATAATTGCTTTGGCACATTTTTTATAATTTTTTATTATGAAAAATAGTTAATAACTTTACTGTTACAAACTGTACTTTCATCAAATTCAGTTCACACATCACTGCTCTCCTGCTGGTTATACTACAACTTTGATTTTGAAAGTAATTGCGTTGGCTCATTTGTTATGATTTTTTATTAAGAAAAATTGCTAATAACTTTACTGTAACACACGTTTTTTCAACCAAATTCAGTTCACACATCACTGCTCTCCTGCTGGTTTTACTACAACACTCATATTGAAAATAATAGCTTCGGCACATTTTTTATTATTTTTTATTATGAAAAATAGTTAATAACTGTACTGTTACAAACTGTACTTTCACCAAATTCAGTTCACACATCACTGCTCTCCTTCTGGTTATACAACAACTTTCATTTTGAAAGTAATTGCTTTGGCAAATGTTTAGAATTTTTATTATGGAAAATAGTTAATGAATTCACCATTATTGGACATAATAGTTAATAACTTTAATGTAACACACTGTACATTCATCAAATTCAGTTCACACATCACTGCTCTCCTGCTGGATATACTACAACTTTGATTTTGAAAGTAATTGCGTTGGCTCATTTGTTATGATTTTTTTTATTAAGAAAAATAGGTAATAAATCACAATTATTGAACATAATAGTTAATAACTTTAATATAACACAAGGTACTTCCACCAAATGCAGTTCACAAATCACTGCTTTCCTGCTGGTTATACTACAACTTTCATTTTGAATGTAATTGCTTTTGCAAATTTTTTATGATTTTTTTATTATTAAAAATAGTTGAAAACTTCACCATTATTGAACATAATAGTTAATAACTTTACTGTAAAAGAGTGTACTTCCACCAAATTCAGTTCACACATCACTGCTCTACTGCTGGTTATACTACAACTTTGATTTTAAAAGTAATTGCTTTGTCTCATTTGTTATGATTTGTTTATTAAGAAAAATTGCTAATAACTTTACTGTAACACGCTGTTTTTCAACCAAATTCAGTTCACACATCACTGCTCTCCTGCTGGTTTTACTACAACACTCATATTGAAAATAATTGCTTCGGCACATTTTTTATTATTTTTTATTATGAAAAATAGTTAATAACTGTACTGTTACAAACTGTACTTTCACCAAATTCAGTTCACACATCACTGCTCTACTGCTGGTTATACTACAACTTTCATTTTGAAAGTAATTGCTTTGGCAAATGTTTAGAATTTTTATTATGGAAAATAGTTAATGAATTCACCATTATTGGACATAATAGTTAATAACTTTACTGTAACACACTGTACTTTCACCAAATTCAGTTCACACATCACTGCTCTCCTGCTGGTTATACTACAACTTTCCTTTTGAAAGTAATTGCTTTGGCACAGTTTTTATATTTTTTTATTTTGAAAAATAGTTAATAACTTCACCATTATTGAACATAACAGTTAATAACTTTACTATAACACACTGTACTTTCACCAAATTCAGTTCATACATCACTGCTCTCCTGCTGGTTATACTACAACTTTCATTTTGAAAGTAATTGCTTTGGCACATTTATTTGAATTTTTATTATGAAAAATAGTTAATGAATTCACCATTATTTGACATAATAGGTAATAACTTTAATGTAACACACTGTACATTCATCAAATTCAGTTCACACATCACTGCTCTCCTGCTTGTTATTCTACAACACTCATTTTGAAATTAATTGATGTTGCACATTTTTTATTACGAAAAAAGTTACTAACTTCACCGTTATAGAACATAATAGTTAATAAGTTTACTGTAACACACTGTAAATGCATCAAATTCAGTTCACACATCTCTGCTCTCCTGCTGGTTATACTACAACTTACATTTTGTAAGTAATTGCTTTGGCACATTTTTGTTTATTTTTATTAATAAAAATAGTTAATAAATTAATCATTATTGGACTTAATATTTAATAACTTTACTGTAACACACTGTACTTTCACCAAATTCAGTTCACACATCACTGCTCTCCTGCTGGTTATACTACAACTTTCATTTTGAAAGAAATTGCTTTGGCACATTTTTTAGAATTTTTATTATGAAAAATAGTTCATAACTTCACCATTATTGAACACAACAGTTAATAACTTTACTGTAACACACTGTACTTTCACCAAATTCAGTTCATACATCACTGCTCTTCTGCTGGATATACTACAACACTCATATTGAAATTAAATGATGTTGCACATTTTTTATTATGAGAAAGTTAATAACTTCACAGTTATAGAACATAATAGTTAATAAGTTTACTGTAACACACTGTACATTCATCAAATTCAGTTCACACGTCACTGCTCTCCTGCTGGTTATACTACAACTTTCATTTTGTAAGTAATTGCTTTGGCACATTTTTTTAGAATTTTTATTATGAAAAATAGTTAATGAATTCACCATTATTTGACATAATAGCTAATAACTTTAATGTAACACACTGTACATTCATCAAATTCAGTTCACACATCACTGCTCTCCTGCTTGTTATTCTACAACACTCATTTTGAAATGAATTGATGTTGCACATTTTTTATTATGAAAAAAGTTAATAACTTCACCGTTATAGAACATAATAGTTAATAAGTTTACTGTAACACACTGTACATTCATCAAATTCAGTTCACACATCACTGCTCTCCTGCTGGTTATACTACAACTTTCATTTTGTAAGTTATTGCTTTGGCACATTTTTTTTAATTTTTATTAATAAAAATAGTTAATATATTCCTCATTATTGGACATAATATTTAATAAATTTACTGTAACACACTGTACATTCATCAAAATCAGATCACACATCACTGCTCTCCTGCTGGTTTTACTACAACACTCATATTGAAAATAATTGCTTTGGCACAGTCTTTATATATTTTTATTATGCAAAATAGGTAATAACTTTACTGTAACACACTGTATTTTCACCAAATTCAGTTCACACATAACGGCTCTCCTGCTGGTTATACTACAGCACTCATTTTGAAAATAATTGCTTTTACACGTTTTATGAATTTTAAATAAGAAAAAAACAGTTAATAAATTTACTGTAACACACTGTACTTTCACCAAATTCAGTTCACACATCACTGCTCTCTTGCTGGTTATACTACAACTTTCATTTTGAAAGTAATTGCTTTGGCACATTCTTTATGATTTTTATTATGAAAAATAGTTAATAACGTCACTGTTATTGAACATAATAGTTAATAACTTTACTGTAACACACTGTATTTCAACCAAATTCAGTTCACACATCACTGCTCTCCTGCTGGTTATACTACAACTTTCATTTTGAAAGTAATTGCTTTGGCACATTTTTTATGATTTTTTATTTTGAAAGATAGTTAATACATTTAATGTAACACACTACACTTTCACCAAATTCAGTTCACACATCACTGCTCTCCTGCTGGTTATACTACAACTTTCATTTTGAAAGTAATTGCTTTGGCATATTTTTTTGAATTTTTATTATGAAAAATAGTTAATGAATCCACCATTATTGTACATAATAGTTAATAACTTTACTGTAACACACTGTACTTCCATCAAATTCAGTTCACACATCACTGCTCTCCTGCTGGTTATACTACAACACTCATATTGAAAATAATTGCTTTGGCACATTTTTTATGATTTTTTATTATGAACAATAGTTAATAACTTTACTGTAACACACTGTACTTCCATCAAATTCAGTTCAAACATCACTGCTCTCCTGCTGGTTATACTACAACTTTCATTTTGAAAGTAATTGCTTTGGCACATTTATTTGAATTTTTATTATGAAAAAATAGTTAACAACATCACCATTATTGAACATAATAGTTAATAACTGTAATGTAACACACTGTACTTCCACAAAATTCAGTTCACAAATCACCGCTTTCCTGCTGGTTATACTACAACTTTCATTTTGAAAGTAATTGCTTTGGCACATTTTTTGGAATTTTTATTAAGAAGAATTTCTAATAACTTTAGTGTAACATACTGTACTTTAACCAAATTCAGTTCACACATCACTGCTCTCTTGCTGGTTATACTACAACACTCATTTTGAAATTAATTGCTTTTGCACATTCTTTATGATTTTTATTATGAAAAATAGTTAATAACGTCACCGTTATTGAACATATTAGTTAATAATTTTACTGTAACACACTGTACTTCCACCAAATTCAGTTCACACATCACTGCTCTACTGCTGGTTATACTACAACTTTCATTTTAAAAGTAATTGCTTTGGCACAATTTTTATGATGTTTTATTTTGAACAATAGTTAATAACTTTACTGTAACACACTGTACTTCCACCAAATTCGGTTCACACATCACTGCTCTACTGCTGGTTATACTACAACTTTCATTTTAAAAGTAATTGCTTTGGCACAATTTTTATGATGTTTTATTTTGAACAATAGTTGATAACTTTACTGTAACACACTGTACTTCCACCAAATTCAGTTCACACATCACTGCTCTACTGCTAGTTATACTACAACTTTCATTTTAAAAGTAATTGCTTTGGCACAATTTTTATGATGTTTTATTTTAAACAATAGTTAATAACTTTACTGTAACACACTGTACTTCCAACAAATTCAGTTCACACATCACTGCTCTCTTGCTGGTTATACTACAACTTTCATTTTGAATGTAATTGCTTTGGCACATTTGTTATGATTTTTTATTATAAAAAATAGTTAAATTCACCATTATTGGACATAATAGTTAATAACTTTACTGTAATGCACTGTACTTTCACCAAATTCAGTTCACACATCACTGCTCTCCAGCTGGTTATACTACAACTTTCATTTTGAATGTAATTGCTTTGGCACATTTGTTATGATTTTTTATTAAGAAAAATTGCTATTAACTTTACTGTAACACACTGTTTTTCAACCAAACTCAGTTCACACATCACTGCTCTCCTGCTGGTTATACTACGACTTTCATTTTAAAAGTAATTGTTTTGGCACATTTATTATGATATTTTATTATGAAAAATAGTTACTAACATCACCTTTATTGAACAAAATAGTTAATAACTTAACTGTAACACACTGTACATTCAACAAATTCAGTTCACACATCACTGGTCTCCTGCTGGTTATTCTACAACCCTCATTTTTAAGGTAATTGCTTTTGCATATTTTTTAGAATTTTTATTATGAAAAATAGTTAATAACATCACCTTTACTGAACATAATAGTTCATAACTTTACTTTCACACACTTTACTTTCACCAAATTCAGTTCACACATCACTGCTCTACTGCTGGTTATACTACAACTTTCATTTTAAAAGTAATTGTTTTGGCACATTTTTTATGATTTGTTTATTACGAAATATAGTTAATAACATCACCTTTATTGAACATAATAGTTAATAACTTTAATGTAACGCACTGTACATTCAGCAAATTCAGTTCAAACATCACTGATCTCCTGCTGGTTATTTTACAACCCTAATTTTTAAGGTAATTGCTTTGGCATATTTTTTAGAATTTTTATTATGAAAAATAGTTAATAACATCACCTTTATTGAACATAATAGTTCATAACTTTACTTTCACACACTTTACTTTCACCAAATTCAGTTCACACATCACTGCTCTCCTGCTGGTTATACTACAACTTTAATTTTGAATGTAATTGCTTTGGCACATTTTTTATGATTTTTTATTAAGAAAAATAGTTAATAACTTTACTGTAACACACTGTACTGTCACCAAATTCAGTTAACACATAACTGCTCTCCTGCTGGTTATACTACTGCATTCATTTTGAAAATAATACCTTTTACACATTTTTTATAAATTTTAAATAAGTAAAACAGTTAATAACTTTATAATAACAGTTAATAACGTTCTTTCACCAAATTCTGTTCACACATCAGTGCTCACCTGCTGGTTATACTACAACCCTCATATTGAAATAAAAAAAAAATTGCACATTTTTTATGATTTTTTTTATTATGAAAAACAGTTAATAACTTTACTGTAACAGACTGCACTTTCACCAAATTCAGTTCACACATCACTGCTCTCCTGCTGGTTATACTACAACTTTCATTTTGCAAGTAATTCCTTTGGCACATAATTTACCATTTTTTTATCATGAAAAATTGTTAATTACTTCACAGTTATTGGAAATTATAGTAATAACTTTACTGTAACACACTGTACTTCCACCAAATTCAGTTCACACATCACTGCTCTCCTGCTGGTTATACTTCAACATTTATTTTGAAAATAATTGCTTTTGCATATTTCTTTTTTATGATTGTTTATTATGGAAAATAGGTTATTAACTATTTTTCATAATAAAAAAAATCCAAAAAAATATGCAAAAGCAATTAATTTCAAAATGAGTGTTGTAGGATAACCAGCAAGACAGCAGTGATGTGTGAACTGATTTTGGTGAAAGTACAGTGCATTACAGTAAAGTTATTAAATATTGTTCCTAATAAAAAATCATAAAAAATGTGCCAAAGCAATAATTTTCAATATGAGTATTGTAGTAAAACCATAAGGAGAGCAGTGATGTGTGAACTGATTTTGATGAAAGTTCAGTGTGTTAAAGTAAAGTTATTAACTATTTTTCTTGATAAAAATTCATAACAAATGTGCCAAAGCAATTATTTTCAATATGAGTGTTGTAGTTTAACCATCAGGAGAGCAGTGATGAGTGAACAGAATTTGGTGGAAGTACAGTGTGTTACAGTAAAGTTATTAACTATTATGTTCACTAAAGGGGACGTTATTAATTATTTTTCATAATAAAAAATAATAAAAAATGTGCCAACGCAATTACTTTCAAAACGAGTGTTGTAGTATAACCAGCAGGAGAGCAGTGATGTGTGAACAGAATTTGGTGAAAGTACAGTGTGTTACAGTAAATTTATTAACTGTTTTTTTCTTATTTAAAATTCATAAAACGTGTAAAAGCAATTATTTTCAAAATGAGTGCTGTAGTATAACCAGCAGGAGAGCCGTTATGTGTGAACTGAATTTGGTGAAAATACAGTGTGTTACAGTAAAGTTATTACCTATTTTGCATAATAAAAATATATAAAGACTGTGCCAAAGCAATTATTTTCAATATGAGTGTTGTAGTAAAACCAGCAGGAGAGCAGTGATGTGTGATCTGATTTTGATGAATGTACAGTGTGTTACAGTAATTTTATTAAATATTATGTCCAATAATGAGGAATATATTAACTATTTTTATTAATAAAAATTAAAAAAAATGTGCCAAAGCAATTACTTACAAAATGAAAGTTGTAGTATAACCAGCAGGAGAGCAGTGATGTGTGAACTGAATTTGATGAATGTACAGTGTGTTACAGTAAACTTATTAACTATTATGTTCTAAAACGGTGAAGTTATTAACTTTTTTCATAATAAAAAATGTGCAACATCAATTCATTTCAAAATGAGTGTTGTAGAATAACAAGCAGGAGAGCAGTGATGTGTGAACTGAATTTGATGAATGTACAGTGTGTTACATTAAAGTTATTAGCTATTATGTCAAATAATGGTGAGTTCATTAACTATTTTTCATAATAAAAATTCTAAAAAATGTGCCAAAGCAATTACTTACAAAATGAAAGTTGTAGTATAACCAGCAGGAGAGCAGTGATGTGTGAACTGAATTTGGTGAAAGTACAGTGTGTTACAGTAAAGTTATTAACTGTTGTGTTCAATAATGGTGAAGTTATGAACTATTTTTCATAATAAAAATTCTAAAAAATGTGCCAAAGCAATTTCTTTCAAAATGAAAGTTGTAGTATAACCAGCAGGAGAGCAGTGATGTGTGAACTGAATTTGGTGAAAGTACAGTGTGTTACAGTAAAGTTATTAAATATTATGTCCAATAATGATTAATTTATTAACTATTTTTATTAATAAAAATAAACAAAAATGTGCCAAAGCAATTACTTACAAAATGAAAGTTGTAGTATAACCAGCAGGAGAGCAGAGATGTGTGAACTGAATTTGATGCATTTACAGTGTGTTACAGTAAACTTATTAACTATTATGTTCTATAACGGTGAAGTTAGTAACTTTTTTCGTAATAAAAAATGTGCAACATCAATTAATTTCAAAATGAGTGTTGTAGAATAACAAGCAGGAGAGCAGTGATGTGTGAACTGAATTTGATGAATGTACAGTGTGTTACATTAAAGTTATTACCTATTATGTCAAATAATGGTGAATTCATTAACTATTTTTCATAATAAAAATTCTAAAAATTGTGCCAAAGCAATTACTTTCAAAATCAAAGTTGTAGTATAACCAGCAGAAGAGCAGTGATGTATGAACTGAATTTGGTGAAAGTACAGTGTGTTACAGTAAAGTTATTAACTGTTATGTTCAATAATGGTGAAGTTATTAACTATTTTTCAAAACAAAAAAATATAAAAACTGTGCCAAAGCAATTACTTTCAAAAGGAAAGTTGTAGTATAACCAGCAGGAGAGCAGTGATGTGTGAACTGAATTTGGTGAAAGTACAGTGTGTTACAGTAAAGTTATTAGCAATTTTTCTCAATAAACAAATCATAACAAATGAGCCAAAGCAATTACTTTTAAAATCAAAGTTGTAGTATAACCAGCAGTAGAGCAGTGATGTGTGAACTGAATTTGGTGGAAGTACACTCTTTTACAGTAAAGTTATTAACTATTATGTTCAATAATGGTGAAGTTTTTAACTATTTTTAATAATAAAAAAATCATACAAAAATTTGCAAACGCAATTACATTCAAAATGAAAGTTGTAGTATAACCAGCAGGAAAGCAGTGATTTGTGAACTGCATTTGGTGGAAGTACCGTGTGTTATATTAAAGATATTAACTATTATGTTCAATAATTGTGATTTATTACCTATTTTTCTTAATAAAAAATCATAACAAATGACCCAACGCAATTACTTTGAAAATCAAAGTTGTAGTAAAACCAGCAGGAGAGCAGTGATGTGTGAACTGAATTTGATGAATGTACAGTGTGTTACATTAAAGTTATTAACTATTATGTCCAATAATGGTGAATTCATTAACTATTTTTCATAATAAAAATTCTAAACATTTGCCAAAGCAATTACTTTCAAAATGAAAGTTGTAGTAAAACCAGCAGGAGAGCAGTGATGTGTGAACTGAATTTGGTGAAAGTACAGTTTGTAACAGTACAGTTAACTATTTTTCATAATAAAAAATAATAAAAAATGTGCCAAAGCAATTATTTTCAATATGAGTGTTGTAGTAAAACCAGCAGGAGAGCAGTGATGTGTGATCTGATTTTGATGAATGTACAGTGTGTTACATTAAAGTTATTAACTATTATGTCCAATAATGGTGAATTCATTAACTATTTTTCATAATAAAAATTCAAAACAAATGTGCCAAAGCAATTACTTTCAAAATTAAAGTTGTACTATAACCAGCAGGAGAGCAGTGATGTTTGAACTGAATTTGGTGAAAGTACAGTGTGTTAAATTAAAGTTATTAACTATTATGTTCTATAACGGTGAAGTTATTAACTATTTTTCATAATACAAAATGTGCAACATCATTTAATTTCAAAATGATTGTTGTAGAATAACCAGCAGGAGAGCAGTGATGTGTGAACTGAATTTGGTGAAAGTACAGTGTGTTACAGTAAAGTTATTAACTGTTTTTCATAACAAAAAAATCATAAAAATTGTGCAAAAGCAACTATTTTCAATATAAGTGTTGTAGTATAACCAGTAGGAGAGCAGTGATGTGTGAACTGAATTTGGTGAAAGTAAAGTGTGTTACAGTAACGTTATTAACGTTTTCATAATAAAAAAAATCATAAAAATTGTGCAAAAGCAACTATTTTTAAAACCAACATTGTAGTATAAGCAGCACGAGAGCAGTGATGTGTGAACTGAATTTGGTGACACTACAGTGTGTTACTGTGAAGTTATTGAGTATTTTATTAGTAACCTTTTTCGCGTTTCGCACTTTGCAGACGGTCCCTTAGGACTTGTCTCTCAGATGCCAGCGCATTGAGATCAACGTATTTTGTACAGAGCGGAGGAAAGCTTGTTTTCAGGCAAACTCGCTTGTAGCTCGTTTACTACATCACTACGAGTAAAAAGAGGCATAATTCGTGTACCAAAAACGTTTTGCTCGCGAGTTATTGATCCGGAAAAGTCGAATCTGTGAATATCTTGCCAGTTTTACCGAACTACGATTCCGTTTGATCGTCGAGAGATTTACGATAATTTAGACCAGACATTAAAACAACAGTTTATCCGAAAATATTCTTGATATTTTTCAATTATTTTAGTTTAGTTTATTCAACGATTGTAAATAGCTCTGGGGGAAGAAGTCATTCTGGTTCAAAGAAAGCACGCAGCTCGTCTTACCTCCACAAACACGCACTAACTCTGTTCTTTTGTTCTTCTACACCATTTTATTATGTCTTACTAGACGTACAAGGTCCTGTACTTCATTCTCCATGTGTGAATCTATTTTCAAAGTGTCCATCTATCCGTAAATGATCCTCTTGGGCCGAAAAGAAACAATCTCTCTACTGGAGTCTTCTCGGAGTTTTTGCCTTCCGAAAAAAAAGGAATTCGTTTGCGCATGCGCACAAGAGCGATTTCACCTTAACAGAGCTCGAGCTACATGCACGAGCTCAGCTGTTAATGTGTAACAACACGGAAGAAGAAAGATTTAAAAAAAAAATTAAGACCCATTATGGATTTTTTGTAGTGTGTAATGCAGGTGTGTCTGAATGAAAAGAGTTTGCGATATTGCAAAGGTGAAAGTGGATCACAAATAAAGTTATTGTGTCTCAAAAGAGTCGACTCTGAACCGCTTAAAATCGATGCACATTCCTCGAATTTCACGTCACAAATTCTTACATCTGCATAATGCCCGCCTATTCAAACACTGCAGCTCGTTTAGTAATCCTGAAGATTGTCTAGTTCAGATGTGTTTTAATCTGGAGTGAAGCTAAACTCTGCAGGAACAGGACCCCCTCCCCTTGAAAATATATATACCAGACTTTTCAAGGGCCCTCTCTTCCTTTGGGGCCCGGGTAATCAGTACTGGTTTCACCCCCAGTCCGACACCCCTGTTTGAGACAGTCACAGTCTGAGCAGCTCACTGAACTGAATCATACAAACATAATTCATTCCTCTCGTTACAAAATATAAAATGATTTGAATCATTAAGCTTTCAGTGAAAATCATTTTCTGGTGAATATTTGATATAGTTTGGGCACATTGCTAAAAAAGGGCTCCCATTGTTTTGACTTGCTTTACTTTTCTCTCTGTAAGATTTTGAAACTTTAATCAATTTAAAACAATTGTTGTTGCAGGTCTGGACAGTAAACAGATCTCATGTTTTTCATTAAAGGCTCCAAATATTTGGCCATTATCAATTTTGACCTAGTTGAGCAGTTTGTCAGCAGAACGGAGAGCGGTCTGCCAGCAGGACGCTCCAATACTTCACTAAAGTCCACTGCAGGGTCACTTTGGACCAGTACATCAGCACCAGCGAGCCGTCGCAGTCCACTATCTGAGCACTACCTGATTCAGAACAGCTTCAGGAACAGAAGCCGAACAGTTCAGAGAGTCGCTATTGTATTTACAGATGGACACTCTCAAGAGAACATGCACAAATAGGCTAACAAACTCGAAGCTGATGTTACTAAACGTTCATCATCATTAGAGACTCCTTGTAATATATTGATGAAGGAAAACAAAAATATTGAATTGCACATATGAATATATTGTTCCTTTTATTTTATTTCACAGGCAAGTAGTTACAGTAATAGGTTGAATACTGAGACAAACAATAGATCACATGATTTTGGCCAAAATGACTCCAGCTGCAATACAGTGCTTCAGTGTGAAATTTGTTTATTTTAATTTAATAAAATAAAAACACCTAAATGTTTCTACATTTCTCACAAACAGCACACAAAAAAATTGCATTTCTTAACTCTGTGATGAAGAGGACTGAGCATTAACTGATTTAAGATCAGTTCTGGAGCGAATGCATCACAACTGACACATAAGTTCCTAACTCATCTTAATGACATTTATCCCATAATATTGTACTGCATAATAACCATTTTCTGTAGGATTTTACATGTTTAAAGTAAAAAAAAAAAAAAAAAAAAAGACAACTGTACAAGTTTCAGTAGTGTATTTAAAACCCACATATAGCATCACCACTCAGATCCTGCAGATGAACCTTTTAAAATAATAAAATTTTTATTATACTGAGGTTTTAATTATTCCACAAATATATTTCACTATTGTTGCAGTTTATAAACCCCCTTAATCTGATATTTAATTTTTTGATAACTTTAAAAAACTTAAGAGTGTGTTTTTTTTTTAAATAGATTTTACTCCCTTTGGTCTGATAAATGACAGGATATGGCACATTACTTTATTAATATTTTCAATGAGGCTAAAGTTGATGGCAAACCCATAATCAGTTGACAAAAACAAAAACATTTTTAGAAATAGGTTTTAAAGAAAGAATAATTGATACATCTGACAAAATAGCAGATCTATTTAATGATTACTTTGTTGAGTTTGAGAGATAAATCTGGAATAAGATATAAAGAACTTAATTTAGTTAATTCTGTAAAATCTACATTTCATTTAACAATTTTCTGAGCATACAATTCACATTAGAAAAGATTTCAAAAGTCCCAATGGTTAAGAAATATATGGTTTAGATAACTTTATGGAACTTTTTAAAAACAATAGTGACTTTTTTTGTACCAATTAATTATTTTGTGAATTTATCATTTAGACAATCTACATTCCTCTAGCTTTCAAGGCAGGTGATCCGACTATTGTGGCTAATTATAGGCAGATTTGAATTTAGTCAGTAGTTAAAATAGTAGAAAAAAAATAGTAACTGGGCAAACCTATTGTATGCTTTATTTTATGGAGCAGGTAAATCAGACTAGGGTTGTGGGTGCTGTGTTCTTTGATTTACAAATGACATACGACACATTAAGTAAGGAATAATTGACGATGCACACCTGAGGTAATAATTCAACAGCCCGGAGTCAATTATTCGGCTTATACTACAGTTACCACACCTCAAGACATTTTAACTTTTCATTAACAATAAAATGGATTGAATCTTGCATCAAGGAAACACAAAAACACACATATCCTCTTTAAGAGATTGTTTCACTTGGGTGCCTCAGGGGTCGACCCTAGGGCCCCTACTTTTTAGCTTGTATTAGCAGACTTTCCAGATGTTTGTCCTGTGGTACATATTCAAATGCAGATGACACTGATGATGGCACAAAAATTATCTATTGCAATGTTGAAATGTTTTAGACTGCCTTCCACAGTGCTTTTTAACATGAAATGTTTGGAAAAGTGCCTGTATGAACTTTAAAACAAAAAAGAAGGTAGTGGTCTAACCGGATGTATGTCAATGGTGAGAAAATTACAAATTGTGCCGGATTTTTTTATATCTTGAGATATATTTTGAAAAGCATGTTAAAACCTCAAATTTTAAAATTATACAGAGTCAAATTTCAATAGAAGTGAAAGCTTCATCAAGAGGTGATTGTATTTAGAGATTTTTCTGTCTGTAAGGCTGTTAATGGAGTCATTTACCAATTAATATAAGACGTGTCCTGCTTTAAAGGATGAGTCAGGTTTGTGACCATTGAATGCTCTTATTCTGGTTACATAAGTTTGGGGGTCTGATTTATTTTATTGTAGGTGATGTGCGAGATTAAATTTCTAATCTTCGAAATTTTGGCTGGGCTGATTTTAATGTATATGCTTATATTGATGTTTCTGTAATGTGGTTTGGTACTCTACTGCCCTGAGACAGAAGAGGAAAAGAGCTCCGAGGCTGATTCTGTGGCAGTCTTTGACTCTCCATTGTCCCTGTTAAATAAAGAACTAAATAAAATAAATGTAAAAAAAAAATGTACTGAACTTGTAATGAAGACCTCGCTTGGGTGTTCAGGACTGGACATTAATTATTTGATGCTCGGATGTTCTGATGGCATCATCAACCTGGGGAAAGAAAATTATGTTATTGCTGCTTTAACCACAGTAAATCAAGTAAACCTATTGCTTTTTGTTAAACAGCGTCTCCCTACAGACGTGTGATATATCTAGTTATCTAAAGCACTTGATTAATGAATGATCTGGATTTATATTGACCAGGGGAAACATGAGGGACTGGAGAAGCATGTTTTATAGTTCCTGTCCTGATCCTACAGAGAGTCAGGTGTGACCAGCGGAGCAGGAGGAGAACAGATGAAGCACAGCAGGCCGATCTGAGTCTCGTGCTGGTGTTGATCTAGCGAAGCTCTAGCCCTGATCAGACCACTGACAGACCCGACAGGCGAGAATACTTCGCCGCTCTTCACAGAGTGAGCAGAGACAGAAGTCAATCTTACCAGAATCAGCCTCCGTGCCGCTGTGAGGGAGAAGAACAATAGATAGTTTTAGGAAAGAATATTAGCATGAACTACAAACCCCATTAACAGAATAATGTTCTCATGAATGTTAACCTAAGAGCCCATTAAACAATACATACATGCTAATATTCAAGCAACAGAACAAATACAATCGAAGGACTATATACCTTAGGGCTGTTTCATAAAACTGGTTTACCAAATAACACAGGCTTATTTCTGTTCGTCTGACTTATTTTCACTTGATTTGGTTTCATAAAGCTGAAGCTCAGTGAGTGTGTGTCTAACGGTCAGGAGCAGAGTAATGGTCCTCGAACACTGACCAGGAACACACTGAGATCACAATCAGTTGACTATTATCAGTCCAAAAATTGTATTAAAAAGCATACAGAAAATGCAATGTAAACAAACAAATAAATAAAAAAAAAGGCACCAACCAACTGTATGTAATGTATTGTGCCCAAATTGTAATGACCTTTCTTTTTCTTCTTTTATTTAAGATATATAAAAACATTAACACAGTTTCTAGCCACGCAGCCTTTCTCTCGGGTTTAGGACAGATTTACCTTTTATGATTATAAGTAGAACATTAAAACATTACCATCTAAAATTGCTCTTTTAAAGCATTTAAAATATTAAATCAAAAGATTAAAATCACTGAATAAATAAATAAATCATAGAATGAAAAAATAAATCATAGAAATCATACGACAGACTTAACTGATAAGAGGAACACACACTTAACTGATTTCCCACATGAACAAAATACTATAGTGCTTTTGAACTATACTATAGTAAAGTGTATTATACTTTTCTTCATGTAGTAGGGCTGTATTAGCAGCTTACATTTGATTTAAAGCTACTGATATGATAAAAAATACACTTATATTTAGGATTAACATAGTAACAGGTCACATTTATGTCCAACAACAAATGTTTTAGCAGAATGCATATTTCTTCAGAATTATTGTTGATGCCCTTACGAAAAAGAACCATGGTTTTATTATAGTAAAACCGTAGTAACCCATGTTTTTTTGGCGTGTTGACTACCATTTGTATAACCACAGATTTACTACAAATACCATGCTTATACTATGGTTAATTTAGCAAAACCATGGTTAATTTGTGGTTACCATGGATTAACTATAGTAACCATGGTTTTTTGGTTTTATTTGTAGTAAAACCATAGTTAATTTTCGTAAGGGACTGCCGACAGCGAGGGGTTTTTCTAACTTTTACAGATAAAAAAAATCTACATGTGACGACGTGCCAGTTATATACAGAGGAAAACACAGCATCTCAAATGCATTAAACATCACAAATATTCGCTGTTTGCGATGGTGGATCCAGCTGATCCATGATATATATTAAGTATTTAAATTATCCTGCTTTACCGAACCTGGGTCAGATTAGTAAAATTGTGTGGATTTAAATGGTCGTTTCAACCGCTTTAGTCCCAATTTGTTTGGTTATTTTAAGGTTTTGGACTTTAATCCCGCTTTTCTTAGCGTCTTTTATGAAACTGCCTCCTGGTTTAGATCACAAACACATTACAAAACAAATTAAGACGCAAAAAAATAATAAAACAAGACCCACCGCGCCACGCTTCAGCAGCAGCTCTTCTCGTCGCTTCACTTCTTCTTCTTCTTCTTCTTCTTCTTGTACGATTTAATTGCGGTTGACAAGCCAACTACTGCCACCTGCTGTTCGCCTTCAGCTGTTACTCGTGCTCATGCTCAACACGAAGACCAGGACAACTAGAGCCCAGATACAGATCCCCTGTAAAGACCTTGTCTCAGAGGAGCACCAGGACAAGACCACAGGAAACAGATGATTCTTCTGCACAATCTGACTTTGCTGCAGCCTGGAATTGTGTTATTATTTGGTATTACTCAATACAATACAATACAATAATTATCTTACTTACAATATTATGCATAACTATGAAAGAAAGCAATATACTGATCAATATGCTCAGTTATTCCCTAATACTGGATGTCATGAAGAGGGTCAGATGTATAAAGGCCCTCCCATAGGGCAGTACTGTAGTGTTGAACAGTATTGGACACATAAAAGATATGTGCTGGTAATATTCCACTAAATTGTATCTGTGAACTAAACTAACCTCTGAAATGCACATCAGTAGTAAACAGACTTGGGGATGTCTCACGTGACCATAGCCAACCAATAGGGAGAGATTTTTTAATTGTTGATTTGGCCTAATTCCACCATTGAGAAAAATATAGTGATAATGCCAATTAAAAACTGGAACTATACAGAGTTAAAGGTATAAAATGAGTGTGCAGGCAGACAGAAGATTCAGATGCGGCGGCCGCTTTATTGCTGTGTTCAATAAAGTCTTATTGTGACATCTGGAACTCCCTTTTTGAGTTTTATTTTATGACTTTGAGGAGACCATTGCTTGCTCCACAACACCTGGAATTGAACTACTGGTTTCGTCTGGTCAGAGGAGAACTGACCCCAACTGAGCCTGGTTTCTCCCAAGGTTTTTTCTCCATTCTGTCACTGATGGAGTTGCGCTCTCTTCATTTTATGAAATGATCATAATTACATCTATTTTTACATTCATTTTAGAATCCTGCTACTAGCATTTTATTCAGACTAAAACCCATTTAATTCAAGTGAGAAAGCTTTTGTGTGTATGGCTTTTGCACATCCTGTCATTCTGGTGACTGCGTGCCTGCAATAGACATTTTTGCAGCATTATGGTAAACGATTAATCGATTAATTGATCGTTAATTTAAACGACGATCGATCATGGAAATAATTGATATTTTACATCCCTGGTTCCAACCCTAATAAAATACCTGCCCGTGATTTTCAGGTAATCCTGTAGATGTTAGGACTTGAAGCGGATCAGTGTTTGACATTAAAGTATCGCGAGAGTGATTAGAGAGATGACTCTTAAAGCGTTTGAATCACTCTCGCGGTACTTTAATGTCGAACCAGCTTCAGACGAGTTTGATTAGGGCTGGAACTAAACTTACTCTAATCACTGTAAGATCCAGGGCCCTAGGCAGTCCAAATGACCCCCCCCCCCCCCCCTTGAAAAAATATATACCAGACTTTTCAAGGGCCCTGTCTTCCTTTGGGGCCCTGGTAATCAGTACTGGTTTCACCCCCGGTCCGGCACCCCTGGTGAGAACTGAGGTGAGAAACAAACCTGAGTGAATAAATCTACTCGCTATTTGTTTCAGCTACTAACTTTCCAAAGTTAATGAAAATACATTTAAAATATGCATTATATTTATGCTTATATATACTTTTATCTAAAGTTACTTATGCATTAAATTTGATCAGTTTGTAGGTTCCATAAGGTTTTATGTTTAACTGCACTAAACTTGCCTTGAGAGGCTTTATATAACTCTTTTATAAATAACTAACAGTTGGTTTGTAAAATATTTTTTGTGTTTTTCTTCCAGACTAATCAGTTACTGTAGTATCTAATATGCTTGTGTCTAGAGTGACACACAGGTGATTATTCAGATTTGGGCACGAGCAGCGCGTGCGCGTCATCTCAGCGCGCTCCAGTGAGTTTGAGCTGCAGCCGTTTCATTCCGCTTGCGTCTGTTTGACGTGAACACGCGGCATATTCAGCCCTCATAACTGAAGAGCGCTATTAAAACAAAGTTTCAGAAACTCTAGAGTGTTTTGCTCTCGCACGCACACAGACAGGGGTTTGGTCAGGATGGGCTGCTCATCGTCCAGCACGCAGACGCTCGCGCAGGAGAACCGACCGGGCGTCAAAGCGGAGGAGGCGCGCGGAGAAACTCTGCGTAAGTCAAGCACAAACTAAAGCAGTTTTTGTATAAGCTTTGCATTATAATTTAATATAATATAATCAAACCCGTGCATGAATTACTGACGGTGCCCAACACAAAAATAATCAATAATAATTCTAACCAATTTAGTCATAGATGACAACTTTTCATCGTAGTATTTACAGGCGATCTTTAACTATTGCAGCTGATGTCCGGTATGTGCAACATCATGTGTGTGTCTGTCCAGCTGTTGCAGTGTTTGTTCTGTAGGATGCCTAACCAGATGATGGATATCAGGACAGACAGCTCAAACCCCAGTCAGGACACATGCAGCCCCAGGCTCTGGTTCGACCAGTCCTCTGTGTTTCCTGATCATTTTCACATCGGCGCTTCCACTGAGCTCAGTCTGTGAGATAGTCATTGCTTTACCCTGTTTATCAGCTGCCTATCCTGGCCAGATCAGAACCCTTTGCATCATATAATTTCCTGTGGTTTATTGCTTTTTGTTCTTGGCTGGTTTCTCTCTTAACCTGTCTTGTGTGAAATTTACACAAAATGTAAAAACTGGCACAGAGAAGAATTGTTTATTTATTTGAGAAAACAGATGAGATGATCACAAATATCAGTAACAGGTGTGTCTATCAATGAAGATAGTGTGTGTGTGTGTGTTGTGGCTTGTGCTCATGATCCTGTTTATTCAAGAACACAGTTTGGCTTTTTTTTTTGGGGGGGGGGGGAGCATTAAACAAGGCAAGAAGTTTCTTTTAAAATTGATTAAAATACATGAGGGAAAACATAAGAATGCATAAAATAATGCAGCACTTGTTGAGAGATAATTGATGGACTAGTGATGAACACAGTTGGCACAGATGAATGCTGCATGTTTTAGTGTTTGAGGGTCTCTGGGGCTCTGCTGGGGGTGATGTTCACGCCGCTCAGTGCCAGCACGACTCTGTGTCTCCACATGTGTCAAGAGGGACATATTGTTCACCGTGAGTCTGTTCACTGTTGGCTTTAGAGTCTGTCATCTTTGGCTGCTGTTGTTTGAGCTGCTGTCTCTCCTCAGCGCCCTGACCATCAGGAAATGACTTTTTTCTTCACAGCATTTGAGGAAATGAGCTCCGATCAGGGCAGAACCTCCAGGCATGTGTACAGGAGTGTGAAGCTACATACACACACACACACACACACACACACACAAACAAACACACACACACACACTGTATAAAATCCCATTTATATACTCAGAATCCCTGAAAATGCTTGAGATGGTTTGATCATGTGGCTTTCATTGCTCATACTGCTAACTGTAAAAGGATGTTTTCCATGGACTAGATGCCCGTATGTTCTTCTGACCTTGATTATAATGTCTCTGTCCGTCTTCAATGTGCTTCAGACCAGTCCGAACGAGACACAAACCTGAGCCACCAGTCTGGAATCACATACTTTTTTCAAAACAAAAACTTAATGTAATGTCATGATGATTTATTAGAAATTATGATTGTGTTTCCAGAGTTAGTTATGGTATTCATGTATTCAGTATGCAAATATGGATTGGTTAGACTGTGAATGTTGTTATAAATGTGACTTTCAAACTCCACATTCATTTATGATTATAAAAACCAAATTGAAAGCGCACAAGTCACTTTGTCCTGAAATGACCTACGCAAAATATGTGTGATGTACATAAAGCATTTGAGACTGAATTAATTGCAGAGAGGTGTGAAGAAGAATAGGAAACGGTACGATCAGTATGCTGCTGTTCTGAGTGTTTCTGTTGGATTTCCATGAGAGCATCTTCCTTGATGCTTCATTAGTGTTTGTGGAGAGATAAATATTAACTTGCAGAGGCAAGAATGTGTGTTTTTTAATTACTTACTCATTGCTATAGTTTGTGTTTCTGAGTTCGGTAAAAGATCTGTGCTTGTCATTACCCTTATGGAGATGCTTAAATGAATCGTGTGTGTGTGTGTGTGTGTGTGTGTGTGTGTGGATTACACACCGCTGTGCTGCTGATGCTTCTGCTTGACATTATAAGTCATGTAGTCATGCTGTGACCAGAATGACAAAACTATACCTCCAATTCCACAAATCAAACTGAAACATAAAAAAAACAATTGTGATTAGCTGTTCAGACTACAAACAGCTAAATGGTTTGACTCCGATATGATTTTTGCTGCCTGTATGAACAAAAGCACATGTATAGTTATTCAGGGGTTTGATGAAAAACTGAATAATTCTGTCAAGAAGCATCTTCAGATCCATGTGGTATGTGGACTGCTTTACACAGTGGGTCAAGAAAACAGAGAACTCTTTATATTATTTACATTGAGAAACTAAAAGAAATAATTTAAGCGGATGACAGACAATTATGTTTCATATATAATGTGTATTTATAAACTTTATTTCCTCCCTGCTTGTCTTTTTTGCCAGTTTCTCATAATGGTATTGTAGCAGAAGACAGTGAGACCGTCTCGGATCAGATGCTGGATGAGATGGATGCCGGACCGGAAGAGACGGTGGAGGACGTCCAGCCTGAGGCCTCAGAAGCAGAGCAGCTAATGGTCAGCGCTAGTGATGCTCCTCTGGAGGAGAGAGATCCAGCAGACGTTCCTGAAACATTAAGTCATGAAGCTCCAGCTGAAGAGCAGCGAGATGCTCATACTGCATCAGAACCCAGTGACACTACAGCTGCAGAACCCTCTCTAGCTGTGGAACCAGCATCAGATCTCAGCAGCACTCCAGCTGAGCTAACTGCAGCTCCAGAAGCACTGTCAGACGTGAGCTCGGAACCCACACTAGAGCAAGCAAACACATGTCCTGAAGCGACACCAGTGCAACCAACTCCAGCTTCAGAACCAGTTCCAGAGGAAGTTAGCCCTGTTCCTGAACTCACTGTGTCTGAGCCTGTCCCGAGTGCAGAATCAGCTTCTGCTGAGGATCCGACTGTGTCTCCGGAACCCACTGCAGTGGAACCAAGCCCAGCTCTAGAGTCAACTCCAGCTCTAGAACCCACAGCCGAGGAACCAAGTCCAGCTCAAGCGACCGAAGATCCGAATCCAGCTCCAGAACCAACGGCTGAGGAACTGAGTTCAGCTCCAGAACCCGCAGCTGAGGAACCGAGTCCAGCTCCAGAACCCGCAGCTGAGGAACCGAGTCCAGCTCCAGAACCCGCAGCTGAGGAACCGAGTCCAGCTCCAGAACCCACGGCTGAGGAACCGAGTCCAGCTCCAGAACCCACGGCTGAGGAACCGAGTCCAGCTCCAGAACCCACGGCTGAAGAACCGATTCCAGCTCCAGAACCCACGGCTGAGGAACCGAGTCCAGCTCCAGAACCCTTGGCAGCAGCAGTGGTCTCACAGGCTGCAGAGGAGAATGCGACCTGCGCAGACGCTTCAGAAGGTAATGCATGATCATCTGGATAATTCTGATCATTTTGGAAGAAAGGGTCAGATGACGGGATGCTTGAAGTAAATTAAAGCCCAGGTCACTACACATGCTGTAGTAAGGCAGTGCATAACTGATGCTGGGTAACAGAACAGAGATTGAGTAGAGTTTACTGTAGTCTAGACAAAGACATTACAGTACAAAACACCAGCACACTGAACATGTCTCGGTGCACAACAGCCTCTTGCTGACGCCTCAGCGCTCTTTGTGTCGCGCCAGAAGACACAATAATCTTGCTCTGTTGCTTCAGATTATGTAAGATGAGCATGTTCTGAGTGACGGCAGTGGTTTGTGACACACGGTGCTCGGCCGTGCCACAGTACCGCTTACCATGAGCTCGAATGAAAATCTGTATTAATATTTAGATACAACCATTTGTTATATAATATATAAGCAGGTGTGTGAAAGAGAGACACTGAATTCACTACATGCTTGTTCATGTGCTTTTTTCCGGTTATTTGAGATGACTTATCAAGTTGACGCTCGCAGACACCCTGACAAACATGACATGCAGAAGAACAACAAACTTAACTTGGGTAAAGATCTCAATCCAGACGTCTCTGTGAAACACCTGAAGACCAAAGCAGATGTATTTTACGGTCAGTGTAGTTTGGGTCAGTGAAGCAGGGTTAATTACAGAGACAGACGGTGAATGTCATTGACTTCTTGAAGATCTATAGAAGGGTGGGCTGGAAGATCTCTTGGGTGGGCATTTTCCTGTTAGGGTCGGGGTATTCTCCTTGTATTGCAAGGGGGGGGGAAATCTAGATATTTATACTGTAGATATTGCTTTGTTAACTACATAAACTATAGACTGTTAATTGGACACTGGTGAAAAAGCTTTCATGAGCAGCCTAGAATATCATGCACTTTCACAACAAAATAAACTTTTTTTCTTTATTGAATAATAATAAGAATAATAATAATAAAGCGTTCTTTCTCTGTATTAACTCAACTCAACTCAACTTTATTTATTAAGCACTTTCAACACCAAAAGTGGAACCAAAGTCCTGTACAGAAAGTATAAAAGAGAAACATAAAAACAAAAACAGACATATGACATACTTACAGTGGTGGACGAAGTACACAAATCAAGTACTTGAGTAAAAGTACAGATACATATGGTAAAATATTACTCCAGTAAAAGTAAAAGTACTCCTTTTTCAATTTTACTCAAGTGAAAGTACAAAAGTACTCAATTTTTTATGTACTTAAGTAAAAAAGTACTGCAAGATAGATGTTTGCAATTTTATATAGGCTACTTAATTTAATTTTATATTAGCACATTTTTTTATAATCCTACTGCTCAAAATACCTGGGATTTTTTCAAAATAATCACTATATGGAGTCAAGATATATTTTTGTTGTTGATATGGACTACGCTGATGAGAGTAATGCTCACTGTGAAGCTTACACTGTGATGTACCTGAGAGAAAACAGAGATGACCATCTGATTTTCACCAGTAAGAACAAAGTATTTTAAAGTTAGTTGTTTTTACAGAACATCAAAGTTACAGTACAGACCAAAAGTTTGGACACACCTTCTCATTCAAAGAGGTTTCTTTATTTTTATGACTATGTAAATTGTAGAGTCTCACTGAAGGCATCAAGGGCTATTTGAGCAAGAAGGAGAGTGATGATGACCTGGCCTCCACAGTCACCGGACCTGAACCCAATCCAGATGGTTTAGGGGTGAGCTGGACCGCAGACAGAAGGCAAAAGGGCCAACAAGTGCTAAGCATCACTCGGGGAACTCCTTCAAGACTGTTGGAAGACCATTTCAGGTGACTACCTCTTGAAGCTCATCAAGAGAATGCCAAGAGTGAGCAAAGCAGTAATCAAAGCAAAAGAACCTACAATATGACATATTTTCAGTTGTTTCACACTTTTTTGTTATGTATATAATTCCACATGTGTTTATTCATAGTTTTGATGCCTTCAGCGTGAATCTACTATTTTCATAGTCATGAAAATAAAGAAAACTCTTTGAATGAGAAGGTGTGTCCAAACTTTTGGTCTGTACTGTATATATGACATGATAATAAGGCCTGAAGTTAGGAAGAACATTTTAAGGAAAAAAAAAAAAAAAAAAATTCATAATGATTTTTTCCTTCTCAAATCTTGTCTGTGGTTTAAAAACACCCCTGGCCAAACGGGGTGCATCTCTTCCCACTGATAATTACTGTAGTTACCATGTTCTGAACATCACATCCTTTCTTTTCTAACTTTCTTATATATATATAGGTGGCTGAATAAAAATATTTGACCATTATTTATAAAAATTACATCAACTTAGCACCAACAAGCTTGTTAGCTAGACAGTTAGCATCAGCTAACAATATTTACTTATTTTCAGTACGATGAACATTCATGTCTGTCTTCTCGTCTAGTTAATCCTAACAATATACATATGTATAACGTTACTGTCGATAAACAATATAAAAACAGACGTCACATAGGACATTTTAATTAAACTGTTAACATTACGGCAGCGGTGAATTTGAACGTGCACGAGTTATTGTATTTAATCAGTGTTATTTTAAGTTTTTTTTTTTGTTGTTTTTTTTACCTAGAATTGATGTGTCTGCATCGTCTGCACTCGAGCATTTCAGTGGGCTTAAATAGATCACTCTTTACAATGGATTTAGTTCCCAAACAATTGACAGTTTTGACCTAAATATGATTTTCAGTTACAATAATTAATCCAAAATTTCGACATTAATAACTTACTTTAGCAAAATCAGATGTACGCGCGCTCACAAGATCTCCCGGTTCTTACTTCTGGAGACTCTACGGTTCTAAACGGTTCATTTGAATCAGTGAGTGGTCGACTCCAGAACAGCTGCAATCGGATCATTCTAATTCGTAAACGAATCGTTTGGTGTGATTCGCGATCCGATTTAAAAGTTTATTTTGAAAAGATTAATTTCGTTCATGATGAATTAGACACCGCTTCTGCGTGTCGGAGCACATGATATTATAGGGAGTAACGATATGTTTTATGAAATGTAGTGAAGTAAAAAGTACGATTTTATGCTTTGGAATGTAGTGAAGTAAAAGTAAAAGTTGCTCAAAATAAAACTACTCCAGTAAAGTACAGATACTTGAAAAATGTACTTAAGTACAGTAACGAAGTAAAGCTACTCCGTTACTGTCCACCACTGCATACTTACAAAGCATTGTCAAAAGATAAAGAAAACAAATAAGTTTTAAGCGCACTCTGAAAAACACCCAATGAAGGACAAGTTTTAACAGACAGAGGAAAGTCACTCCAAAGCCTAGGAGCTGCAACAGAAAACGTCCGATCGTCTTTACATTTTAAATGCGTTCGTGGGACTACAAGAAGCAACTGATCATTCGAGCGTAGAGATATTTTATTGTTTCTACACTAGTTCACTTTTTTATTTATACTGAACAAGGCCATAATCATATCTAGAACTTTGCATTATTAGACCAGACCACTATGGTAATGGAAAAGGAACTAAATAAATAATAAGATTGTTTTGTAAAGTAATCAATCTGAACTGCAAATAATACTTTTAGCTATATTTAAATATTCACCAATTCATTTTTAGTTATATTCTTAATATCTTGAAAGCGCAAGACAGAAAAATGCTATTATTGTCACAATAATTATGAATTACATGAGTCATGTAAATGACAGCTCAACTTTCAATTCAAAACGGTCGAATTAGACAAAAAACATAGTTTGCATCACTGATAATAGTCTCTCTATATTCTAGTTTATGAAAATATAATATTAATTAAATGCAAAACAAATAAAAAAAAACGGCAAAGCATCAGCTCAACACACATCTGTACAGAGTCTGAATGGTTTCTGCAGCTCATGTGCTCATGAATATTGTGCTGCTGTTGACAGAAATATCAGCAACACATTTGTTGTGTGTGTTTGCAGGAGCCGTTGAGGAGATCACAGCAGATACAGCTGGTGAGACGCTCCTGCAGGGGTCAGAGGTCAAACCCTTAAACACTGCCTTCACACTACAGCCAATGATTTCTGATTAAAAAAAAAAAACATTTGCAGATGATTGAGCAAAATGTGAGAATCATGAGCTTATCTAAAGCCATTAATATAGAATGGTTTCTTCATCAGTGTGTGGGATGAGTTATATGGGTCTCATTTGCATATCATAAAATTGTTTTGTTTGAATGAAATAAGCACAAGCTCTTTCGTGATAACCTTTATTTTGTGTTTCAGTGGTCGGTGAAGATGGAGCTGATCTGAAATCCACAGAACCTGCAGAATGATGTCAATGTGTTGTTGTGACGCTGGAAGACGTGCCTTTTATTTCAGAGGATTTGGGCTTCACATATGTTTGTACATAAATTAGTGTTTCTAAGTAGCATCATCATCATTAGCATTGTTATTAAAAGCCTCTGAGAGCGCAGGGTCCCGAGGGTAACCAGCTGAGCGTGGGACGAATGTTTGTGCTTCTGGATAAAATCACTGCATCATGTCCTCATCTTCAACTGAGTCAAACACAAAAGCAATATTAACTCATCTGAACAAACACGAGCCAAAACTCAATAACTGTGAGTCAGCCAAATTATGTTTAATAATGTGTCTTTAAATGGGTCAAAAGGGCCTTGTCTCTTTATGTATTTAGTGTATTCTTCTCTGCAGATGCAAAGCAGCTTGACTCTTTACTTGCATTAATCAATGACGCAGAAAGGCACACATAGTATATTAATCAATAGTATATACTGTTGGGTTATTTTAGTACAGTTTGTGGTGATTGATAGTTACACTTAAACTCCAGAGGACTAATAAACCTCATCATAATAAACCTGGCTTTAACCCAACGATTCAAATCGCTTCAAGTCCTGAAGATAAGCAGTTGCTCAGTAAAACATATCAGTGTGTGAAGACATGAAAGTTGAGCTCTTTATATAAATAAATCAAGCTTTTAATGAACTGTGACATGATCTCTGCACATCTCCTATATGTATCTTTTTTACATTTATATGTGCACAGAATAAATAGTTATTGTTACTAATAAAATAAGTTTGTAGTGATTTGTCTTTCATAAAGATCAGTGTGTAGATGTGTGGTATTCTGGAGAACATTGCAGCAGATCTCCGTAAAATCAGTGAGAGCCACAGAAATCTGAGTCAACTCCATCAACTGTAACTGCTTGTGTCTCTCTCTCACACACACACACACACACACACACACACACTAAAGACAGTGTTCTTTTCTCCAGTTCATCTGTCCTGCATGAGATTGGATTCAGGGGAATCTGTGGAGGAAACACCCGAATTACAATGCTGACAAATTCAAACACAGTAAAGAATTAAAATACTAGGTAAATATAGACACAGATGCCTGAGCTATTACAGACATTCAGTTTTTATGTGAAACACTAAACATTTACTCTTCTGCTCATTAAACTTTAGAAAAATGCTCAGATGTAGTGTGATGACATGCAGACTCATGTACATAGTTTATGGATGGTTTATAAGCTGATGGTTAAAATTATAATAGCCCTCTTGATTATTAAAAAAATGAAAACAACAAACATTGTTATGAAACACTGTATGGAAGCATATGGGTAGCATTATTCAATTTGGGATGTAATATGCAAAATGACAATGCAATATGTAAAATGGCAATGCATTTCTGTATTTACATTTACATTTTCCAATACATCTGTGCAACGTTTGGTGCAAAATGAAAATGAAAATTAAATTACATAATTTTCATTTGCCATTTACTACACCAGTTTTAATATGTAAAATGAATATTAATTTTAACGCTTTATAAGTTGCAAAATTAAAATGAAAATGTATTACAGAAATGATTAGATATGTCTAACATGTTAAAGCAAAAACTGTGGCAAAATGATAATTTAAATGCTATTTTTCTTAATTGCATTAACACTCACAGTCAAGACACTTACGATTGCATTTTCATTCGGTGTCCCGCAATGAATGTAGCAAAACTCAATGTGCACATTGAAAATGCATTCCGAGCCGATCACGTGTCCCCGCCCTCGCGCCACGTCAATCATTGTGTGAACAAGGCGGGGCTTACAGAAGGTCAGAGACTCAAGTCTCAAGAAGAGGATTCAATCAAGTGAGACAACATGGACAAGACAGTTGGTCCGTGTATGTTTTGATCATTTCGGTTTATGATTGGTCGAATCGGATCGGTTTTCATCTCACAGCCTTCAGCTGAAATGTCTGAAACTACACTCACTGTTAATTAGCATCATATTTGAATCAGATGTAGCTGGGCACATAATTCGTGCTGCTGAGACCTGCAAATTATTTCTAGGTTGTAGTATTGTATGAATATTGTCCCACTGATAAAAACAGTGCAAATAGTTCTGTCCCTTTGGATAACAGTAAAGTGGAAATAAATATAGTTAAATTTATGAAATAAAATTAAATAGGATTTTTTGGGAAGGTAAGTCTGGCCAGTTATACAAGCAACAAGAGTCGGACGAGTCTAAAGATATGAGCTGAATTGGGTGAAACATTAAAGTTCTAGTCTGTGTCAATTACTCTCATAATAAATAATAATAATAATGTTAACTGTATTTTTCGGTATAAGTTGCATCAGTCCAAAAATACGTCATGACGAGGAAAAAAACATATATAAGTCGCACTGGACTATATGTCACATTTATTCAAGACCAAGAGAAAACATTACCGTCTACAGCCGCGAGAGGGCGCTCTGGGGTAGGCTACAGGAGCACTGAGCAGCATAGAGCTAATTTTACTATTTTTATTTAGAAATGTAACTATATTCATTTTTACAATTATTTATTAATGTCACACACACATACCTAGTGCCTTATGACTTAAAAGATGAGAGTGGTAAATGTTACAGACATGGAACTGTTCAGTCTATTATTGATTTTAATTTCCACTTCACTGTTATCCAAAGGGACAGAACTATCTGCACTGTATTTATCAGTGGGACAATATTCATACAATACTACAACCTGGAAATAATTTGCAGGTCTCAGCAGCACGAATTTGCCCAGCTACATCTGATTCAAATATTATGCTAATTAACAGTGAGCGTAGTTTCAGACATTTCAGTGCTTCACTCGCACTGACTCTTATTCTGCCTGAAAGAATGACAAGACCGAGCTGAAGGCTGTCAGATGAAAACCGATCCGATTCGACCAATCAGATGAAAGCAGCGTTTCAGCTCCGCCCACAAGTCCGAGTGAAATATTGAAGCCATAAATCGAAATGATCAAAACATACACGGACCAACTGTCTTGTCCATAGACAGTAAAAGAAATGTACACAGCGACCCCATTGGAACTCAATTGAGACAAATGAAGCCCAGTTTTAGCGTTTTTTAGCACTTCCCTTTCTGACGCGCAGACTCAAACAAAGCTTGACGACGTCAGCAACCTGTCTGACAGATGTAAATCTTCTAGTAGCTGTGAATGCAAACTGCCATCGTTAATCTTGCAGAGACGGCGAGCTTGAGCGGGGAGTTCTTTGTCGTGAGTGAGCAGGAGTAAGTATTCTGATTAATTATTTTGTATAGTATTTTAAAATGTAACGCCAGTACGCCATATTAAGTTAATTGCCTGCGAGCTTCTCCTCCTGTCTGTACGGTAATGCGACAGAGAGCCGAGTGGTTATGACGCAATCGTTAGCCTATTTTTTACAAAAACTGTTTATAGGGGGCCATAATGTAACATAGAAGGTAATGGAGCCCTTTATACATTTTCGTGTATCTTTAGAAATAAATAATGGACAAACAGAGTCTTTAAACGCCTCAGATGTAAAGTTATTCGCTGTCAAAGTGACGCCAAAATGAATGGGAGTCAATGGGAATGCTAACGCAAGTGAAGTTCTGCTAAAAGATGGCAGCCCCCACCCGACTTCAACTTCCGGTCGAGTTCCTTGCCCCTTGGTCTTGTCCATGTTGTCTCACTTGATTGAATGCTCTTCTTGAGACTTGAGTCTCTGACCTTCTGTAAGCCCCGCCTTGTTCACACAATGATTGACGTGGCGCGAGGGCGGGGACACGTGATCGGCTCGGAATGCATTTTCAATGTGCACATTGAGTTTTGCTACATTCATTGCGGGACACCGAATGAAAATGCAATCGTAAGTGTCTTGACTGTGAGTGTTAATGAAATTAAGAAAAATAGCATTTAAATGATCATTTTGCCACAGTTTTTGCTTTAACATGTTAGACATATCTAATCATTTCTGTAATACATTTTCATTTTAATTTTGCAACTTATAAAGCGTTAAAATTAATATTCATTTTACATTTTAAAACTGGTGTAGTAAATGGCAAATGAAAATTATGTAATTTAATTTTCATTTTCATTTTGCACCAAACGTTGCACAAATGTATTGGAAAATGTAAATGTAAATACAGAAATGCATTGCCATTTTACATATTGCATTGTCATTTTGCATATTACATCCCAAATTGAATAATGCTACCCATATGCTTCCATAACACTGATGCTGGAGGTTCATTCATTCATTACAATTGCTATATATGTCAGAGGTCGCTCTCCTCTGGAGCAACTAGTTAAGTGTCTTGATCAAGGACACATTGGTGTGTGTTTCTCAGTGGATTCGAACCAGGGTCTCTCACACCAAAGGTAGTATGTATCTTATCCACTGCGCATTTCATTTCATTTCCAGCGAAGATTTCAAAGAGACTGCTGTAAAAATCTTCAGTACCTTCATTTCATATTAAATGTTTATTTTTACTGGAATTGTTATATATATTATTTTGCATGATGTAAATGATTTCATCAATCGATCGGTGATTAACGGATCTGAGCTGAATGAACTACATTTCCCATCATCCTCTAAAGCGGAAGTCAGCGCAGATTGCGCACGTGTTCAGTGGCGAACAGGAAACTTTCACACAAACTGCTGAAAGCACATTAAACAGACCAGGTTCATTTAACAGACTAACTGGATGCGTCTAGCATGCTCTAGATTCTATTAGAAGAAGAACAGATTAACGGAGTTTGAAGGCGCGTGTTTTATCGCTGAATCGATCCGGAAACAGAATGAACTCTCAAGATCTGTGCTGAAATAATCACCGTCTCACACCAACAAACAAAACAGAAAACTGTTACAATTTAAGGTAAAATAGTTAAATTTCACGTCCGGATCTTAATTGTATTTGTGGTTAGGTTAATAAATGGTAAATGACTGGTTTACCTTATTATTATTATTTTTTTAATGAAGTCTGATTTTACTCCATTCATGTTGTGTGAAGATTGTGACGACAGCAGTCTTTATAATTGACTCTTTTTACACTAGCGCACACTAGCACCCCCAGTACACTAGCACCCTGTTCACTAGCATACACTAGCACGCGGTACATTACCACACGCTAGGGCGCAGTACACTAACACACACAGTACACTGACACACGCTAGGGCGCAGTACACTGACACACGCTAGGGCGCAGTACACTAACACACACAGTACACTGACACACGCTAGGGCGCAGTACAATAGCAAACGCTAGGACGCAGTGCACTAGCACACGCTAGGACGCAGTACACTAACACACGCTAGCACGCAGTACGCTAGCAAACGCTAGGACGCAATACGCTAACACACGCTAGGGCGCAGTACACTAGCACACACGCCGGAGAGGAAAAGAGATCAAGAATTCACCTCTTGAATAGGTCTATTATTTGTTTACTGTGAGGTGTGTGTACACTAGCACACGCTAGGACGCAGTACGCTAGGACGCAGTACACTAGCACACGCTAGGACGCAGTACACTAGCACACGCTAGGACGCAGTACACTAGCACACGCTAGGACGCTGTACACTAGCACAAACTAGTACGCAGTACACTAGGACACACTACACTAGCACGCAGTACACTAGCAGACACTAGCACGCAGTACACTAGCAGACACTAGCACGCAGTACACTAGCAGACACTAGCACGCAGTACACTAACAGACACTAGCACGCACTACACTAACACACACTAGCACGCACTACACTAACACACACTAGCACGCACTACACTAGCACGCAGTACACTAACACACACACACTAGCACGCAGTACACTAGCACACACACACTAGCACGCAGTACACTAACACACACTAGCACGCACTACACTAGCACGCAGTACACTAGCACGCACTACTCTAGCACACACACACTAGTACGCAGTACACTAGCACACACACACTAGCACGCAGTACACTAACACACACTAGCACGCACTACACTAGCACGCAGTACACTAGCACGCACTACTCTAGCACACACACACTAGTACGCAGTACACTAGCACACACACACTAGTACGCAGTACACTAGCACACACACACTAGCAAGCAGTACACTAACACACACTAGCACGCACTACACTAGCACGCACTACTCTAGCACACACACACTAGTACGCAGTACACTAGCACACACACACTAGTACGCAGTACACTAGCACACACACACTAGCACGCAGTACACTAACACACACTAGCACGCACTACACTAGCACGCACTACTCTAGCACACACACACTAGTACGCAGTACACTAGCACACACACACTAGCACGCAGTACACTAGCACACACTAGCACGCACTACACTAGCACACACACACTAGCACGCACACACTAGCACGCAGTACACTAGCACGCACACACTAGCACGCAGTACACTAGCACGCACACACTAGCACGCAGTACACTAGCACACACACACTAGCACGCAGTACACTAACACACACTAGCACGCACTACACTAGCACGCAGTACACTAGCACACACACACTAGCACGCAGTACACTAACACACACTAGCACGCACTACACTAGCACGCAGTACACTAGCACGCAGTACACTAGCACGCAGTACACTAGCACACACTAGCACGCACTACACTAGCACACACACACTAGCACGCAGTACACTAACACACACTAGCACGCACTACACTAGCACGCACTACACTAGCACACAGTACACTAACACACACACACTAGCACGCAGTACACTAGCACACACACACTAGCACGCAGTACACTAACACACACTAGCACGCACTACACTAGCACACACACACTAGCACGCAGTACACTAGCACGCACACACTAGCACGCAGTACACTAGCACGCACACACTAGCACGCAGTACACTAGCACACACACACTAGCACGCAGTACACTAACACACACTAGCACGCACTACACTAGCACGCAGTACACTAGCACACACACACTAGCACGCAGTACACTAGCACGCAGTACACTAGCACACACTAGCACGCACTACACTAGCACACACACACTAGCACGCAGTACACTAACACACACTAGCACGCACTACACTAGCACACAGTACACTAACACACACACACTAGCACGCAGTACACTAGCACACACACACTAGTACGCAGTACACTAGCACGCAGTACACTAGCACACACTAGCACGCACTACACTAGCACACACACACTAGCACGCAGTACACTAGCACGCACACACTAGCACACAGTACACTAGCACACACTAGCACGCACTACACTAGCACACACACACTAGCACGCAGTACACTAGCACGCACACACTAGCACGCAGTACACTAGCACGCACACACTAGCACGCAGTACACTAGCACACACACACTAGCACGCAGTACACTAACACACACTAGCACGCACTACACTAGCACGCAGTACACTAACACACACACACTAGCACGCAGTACACTAGCACACACACACTAGCACGCAGTACACTAACACACACTAGCACGCACTACACTAGCACGCACTACACTAGCACACACACACTAGCACGCAGTACACTAGCACACACACACTAGCACGCAGTACACTAGCACACACTAGCACGCACTACACTAGCACACACACACTAGCACGCAGTACACTAACACACACTAGCACGCACTACACTAGCACGCACTACACTAGCACACACACACTAGCACGCAGTACACTAGCACACACACACTAGCACGCAGTACACTAACACACACTAGCACGCACTACACTAGCACACACACACTAGCACGCAGTACACTAACACACACGCCGGAGAGGAAAAGAGATCAGGATTTCACCTTTTGAATAGGTCTATTATTTGTTTACTGTGAGGTGTGTGTAAAAGTTACTCACTGCTTATATCCTGTTGTTCTGTACATCTCTCTATAATGCGTGTGTGTAATAAATGATTTGCCATGGCCTATACACATGTACATAGTGTCCTTGCAGCTGATTCCAATGAAACTTTTTCAGATGACTGGAGCAAAAGATCGAATGAGAGAAAAAAAGATGAAGAATCAGCCGAGAAACGTCACTTACACGAGCTCAGGTGACCAGTGCTGAGAAAGGCCTCATTCTGCAGATATCATTGTTTTTGATCACATATCATTTGTGTTATTAATTGAGTGCTCATCGTCTACAGGTCGTGGTACCGGGAGAGGTCAGGGGTCACAGGCATGCGGCTGGGTCAGAGGTCATCAGCCTGGGGGTCACAGTTACAGTCAAGATCTGCCCAAATACATCACAGGTTAACATTCATAACTAAAGAATAGTTCAATGAAAAGGTATAATTCTGTCATTAGGGTTAGTCCTGAGACACGCCTGAACCAGAATGTTGTTTGCATAACTGATGTCAAGCCAATTCTGACACACATAACTGAATGCACTGAGACGTTAATGTGATCTGAAAGCAGTGAAACGACTGTCTGTTCCTGTTGTCCTGTTCACTTTAGATCTGCGTGACTCAAATTTAGGGTTAGAAAGAAAGAGTTATACAAGAACTGATGAAATGTGTACCATGAATAAATAGTGTAAGCCAGGGTTCCTCAATTAGTTCTCGCCGAGGGCTAAATTCAGCCTACAAGAGAGATATACTGATTTACCATTTATTTATAATATTTTTTTATTGTTGTTGCTGTAGTTAAAAATAATCAAAAGCTGGTCACAAGATACATGTTCAGATTTTTTCCCACTAGTCAACAATTATGAACATTTTTGCATTTAGATAAAGGAGAACTTTGTTAAATATTAAAAACAAATGAACAAACAAAAGATCCGAATCAGCTGTTCCTGCTCGTCTCCAGACGGGATCTCTTCTCTCCACTTTCCCTAACACTTTCAAACATTAGAATCCATCAGCATTAATATTTTTATACTTCGATTTTTTTGAGGTGATCACACTGTGTCTCAACCAGACGTGACGTGATCAAGTATATTTTCCATGTTTTTGTCCTAACCATCCACAACACGTGACCATAAGCAACACTGAATTCTTTTTTAGAAAAAGTTTTTATTTTCTGTGACGTCATGACAGGAACAACATACAAAACATGACCATGATAATCTAACGCAATGATTGTGCTTCTTTTCATGTTAAGTGTCTAATGTAGTCTGAATATTATTTAGCGTGATCTTTATAGTCGTAGTAAAAGCAACAAAAATATTTAACCTCCGATCTTGAAAATAAATGCTGGTAAAGCACATGTACATTAAAACTGTGAACTCAAATCTGTTCAGTCCATTCTCATCTGATTCATCTATTTTCAGTGTCCACTTTTGTCTTCACATTAGCCATGTTTTTGCTCTCACGTCGTATATCTACACTGGACGTGATAAAGCATTGCAGATCATTTGAGCGTTGTGTCAGCACGTCATAAATGGAAAAAGTTAGCAGCTTTCTGTCGGGGATTCGTCGCTCACGTCCAGTGTTGACACAATGTATGTTAATGTCACTTTCTAATGCCGCATTTGATTTTTCATGCCACATTATTTGAAACTAACATGAGCCAAACATTTTTCTCTCCGGTCTGTGAGCCACCTGTTGAGGAACACTGGTGTGAACGTAACAATGAAGCAAAGTCTTCTGTTGATTCCTCCCTGCAGCCTCTTACTTCGCTAAAGCGCGTGCGGCTGAAGTGAACGCGATGCTGAAGGCCGTCAGTAAACCTGCAGGCAGCTGCCACGTCTTCAACGCTCTGCCGAAGCACATGCGCAGACGAGCCATGAGCCACAACACCAAGAGACTGCCGAGCCGTCTGCGAGAGGGAGCTCAGAGACTGGTACTGACCCACACAACAGATGAAATACTCATTAACACAGGTCTCTTACTCCATCCTCGCTCACAGCGTGTGTTTGTGTGTCCAGGCCGAGCGAAGTCAGCGTGCAGCAGAGAAGGAGAAGAAGCAGCTGCCCAGAAGCAGGAGCCGTCGAGCGCGTCGCAGACACGGGAACCTGCTGCTGGAGTTCAATCGCAGACAGAGGAAGAACAAATGGTTGGAGACGCACATCTGGCACGCCAAACGCTTCCACATGCAGAAGATGTGGAGCTACTGTCTGCCGCTCAAACCCACGGCGAAGAGCTTCAGAGCCAGCTACAGAGCCATGAACACACACGCCCTGCTGCAGGTGACTTCAGACGAGAGAACTGACTTAAACCTCACGATTTTCAGGAAATATCAGAGCCCCGTCCTACACATGCTCCGTGTGTTGACGATGTTACAAAACAAATGTGTTCAGATTCACTGTTAGGACATCATGAGCAGCACAATAGATCAGTGACTGGAGATCAAACCATCATCTTCTCCAGCGCAGAAGAACAATCGACAGCTGAAAAAAAGCTTTATTTGATCCTAAGGAAAACACATTATTCCCTTACAGGGCATGACCAAGTACAGGTTTTATGTTTGGGTTTCGCTCCTTCTGGAGAGTGTTATTGGCTCTGATGAATTGCTGAATATAACTATAAAGCACATACACGTGATCGCAGTAGCATGTCTCTCTCTCTCTCTCTCTCGCTCAGGATTTGTCATATTTCTGCTGTTTGGAGCTTCAAGGATCTGAGGAACAGATGCTGCGAGCCCTCGCTCGACTCACCAGCAAACAAACAGGTGTGTGTGTGTGTGTGTGTGTGTGTGTGGTTCATCAGATGTGGTTCATATCGTCTCTGTGTTTGTGTGTAGGTCCCACATTCGCAGCGGCGTCGTGTCTCTCAGGTGCTCGTCAGGGCAGTGTCCATCTGTACAAAGCGGATCAGTTTCCTCAAGGCTGTCTGGGTCCTGCTGACTTCCTGTGGAGGCCCCGGGTCCCTGACGCTTCAGACAGACAGCTGTGGATCTGGATCCAGCCGGACCTTAAACAGGTCAAACTCTCAGGACAGAAACTCTGATGCAAATGTTTGACCATCATGTTACTAGCGTGTGGCTTCATGTTGCACTGGATGTTGTTTTTCACTTGTTTTCTGTCGTAATGAAATGTGTTTTTGGGTAATTGTCTTCTGTGGCAGGAAGTGCTGTCGGAGCTGCAGCTGGTGTGTCAGTGTTCGGTGTCTGTGTCCGTCTCGGAGGAGTCTGGTCCCGCGGTGGAGCGGTCTGCAGGGAGGAAGAGGAAGAGAGACGAAGATAATGCTGAGGAACCCTCCAAAAGGCTGTTGGGTGACGGGACGCGTCCAGCTGGGGCCCCTGTGCGCTGGCAGTCCCCTGACACCGCCATCACCATCAGGTGCCCTAAACACACGCTGACCTCTGACTGATGAGGTCACATGATGCTTTGTGATGATCAGACACGTGTGATGTCACAGAGTCAGCTCTAAATGCTCCAGTGATCTGATGTCACTGTAAAGTGTGCGTCGACTGTGAAATGTGATCATTCCTGATATCCTGTTTAGTGACCTGACCATGGAGATCGTGCGCTATCGTCTGATTGGTCCGCTGGCCCACGTGGTACTCACAGACACACTCCAGCCAGCCAGTGAGGTGAGAGCCTGCTGATGACATCACAGTCGTGCTGATGTGTCAGTCAGTCGCTGATGAGTGTCTCTCGTTACTGTAGGAGCCGAGCGACGCTGTGAGCCTCCATCAGCAGCAGACAGAAGTGTTCCAGCTGCTGAGAGGTGAATGAAGACTGACGTCACGACAGCCGTCTTTATATGGAGACCAAGATCTCAGAGTGTGTGTGTTTTACAGGAGTGTGTTCGACAGCAGAGCTCCCAGCAGGCTGTGTGTTGGGACTGACTGTAGATGATCCCAGACTCACTTTACCTCAGAAACGTGGTAAATCTGTTCCTGACCTACAGAAGAGCGCAGGTACACATGAATCAGCTGCGTCACGCAGTCAGACGGCTGCAGGAGTGTGTGTGTGTGTGTGTGTTTGACCCTGAGCTCAGGGAGCCGCTGCGTCTCCATGCAGATGAACCAGGTTCGAATCCTGGCAGGGCCTGAGACTCTGTCTCTCTCTCACACACAGCACCACAGTCAAACACACTTCAAGAATGTCTTCTCTGTGATTCTTTTCGATCTCTCTGTGTGTGTGTGTGTGTGTGTGTTAGAGGACGATCGTCTGAGAGATTTGAGACTCACAGGAGTTGCGGCTCATTGCAGTCAGAGTGCATTGTGGGACACGTCTGCTCGAGAGCGTGTGACTCACAGCCGACTGTCTGAGCAGGTAAACACACCTGAGGCTCTACAGACTGATAAACGGATCAGTTTATAATTTTTGCTCAGTTTATAATGTCCTAATTCATGAGCTCTAGAGTCTTTGACTGCCTCTTTAGATCTCTTAGAGAAGATCTCTTCAGATTGAAACATCACAGTCCTCATGACTGGAGGAGATCTTTACACGTGTGTGCGTGTGTGTGTCAGGAGCTGAACCGGATGAGGAGTGAGCTGCTGGTTCCAGGTTCGAGGCTGTCAGCTGATGGTCAGGCTGCTGTTCCTCTGCTGCTGGTTCATCAGGGCGGTCGTGTTCGGGGCGAGGAGCGTCTGCACTGGGGCTCCGGCTGGGATCTGCTGCTGCCCAAGGGCTGGGGAATGGCATTCTGGGTCCCTCTGGTGTGTACTGACACTGTTTGTGTTTGGTTCAACTTGTTCTGACACTGTTCCTTTTGATCACATTTCTTGTTGGAGTTATTTTTGTGAGTGGAATCGAGTGTAAAGTCAACAGGAACGATGTTAAAAAAAAGAAGAAAACAGATTTTCCATTTCAAAGAGGAATGCCTGACATCCCCTAACTCTCACTGCAGTACACTGACATTAGTTATAAACACAGAACAAGTCACATCTTCTGTTCAGAGCCTCTGTCCTCTGCATCTTCACTGGAATCACGCTCCGAGAATAATAAATCCTCTAGTTCTCCAGGAGCTGATGGATCATAGTTTTCGTTCAGTATTTCTGCCGCCTCACGCTCCGTTACTTCACTTTACCCATCAGACCAGTGTGAATGTTTTGTAGGTGTATCGTGGTGTTCGTGTTGGTGGCCTCCACATGAGTGTCAAACACTCCCAGTTCATGGGTCAGCCTCACTTCCCTCACGATTACCCAGACTGCCCTGCAGGAGTGCGCTTCCAATCAGAGCAGGAGGCGGAGCTTCTGGAAAAGTTCAAAAGGTGTGGGCTGTGTGGAGAAATCTTGTATTTCCTGTCTCAGTCATGATAAAACAGAAAATCACTTGACTTTTCAGGCGTCCTCCATCAAAACGCACTAACTACATCAAACATGGCTGCTTGGCGCCGTTCTGTTGCCCCTGGCAACAGCTGACAGAGGAGTGGGAGGAGCTAGTGAATCTGAGCACAGAGAATGTTAGCTGCTGCAGAACCGGAGCATCGGACTTCACTGTTCTGAGGTCAGTCATACACCACAGTCTCTGTGCGTCCCGTGATTGGTCTCTGTGTGTCACGTGATCAGTCTCTGTGTGTCTGTGTCTGCAGGAGTCTGAAGGCATTGCGTCGTCTGTCGGCGTGGACTCGTCCGCCGTCTCGCAGGAACTCCTCAACGCTGACCCATGCGACGGCTGCGGCGCTGCAGCAGGAGTGTGGGCCGAGTCTGGTGTGGGTGCGTCTGCGTCTGTTGGGTAAAGGTCAGCCGGCGCTGCATGCCATGGTGTGTGCCCCAACGACCTCTGACCTCCAGCTGCTGCTTCAAGATGCACACAGCAGCGGCCCGCAGGAGCCCCGACACAAAGACCACCTCAAACACCTGCGTCAGCACAAAACCAGTCCTGAAGAGCCGGCCCGTGCCGTGAGGGGTGTGTTTCCGGCGCCGCTTCCCAGCGTTCTGTCCCACTGCAGCCGGCTGACTCTGGGGTGGGTGACGCAGGGAGACTTCTCTCTGGCCGCAGGTTGTGGCGAGGCTCTGGCCTTCATCAGCGTGTCTGGACTCCTGCACACCATCCTTCAGCAGCCGCAGGAGCAGCGTGGCCTCGTTCTGCTGAGAAACCCCTCGTCACTGCAGTACCGCTTCGCTCGCATCAGCATCGACGTATAAAGCATGTTCAGCACATTCTGTATTCCTTCACGGACCGATGCATGTCCATCACCAGGACTCTGTATACAGGAGAGCATATTGAAACTTGTTTTCGTTTTTTAAACTTTTTTTTTTTGTTGGAATTTGAGAACGATTAATAATCTGTGCAAATTAAAGCACTGTACCTTCATGAGATCTGATGTTTTGAAAGTTTTTGTTTCTTTAGGCAAAGTATCAGACTCCATTTCACATTACACTAGTTTATTAAAACAAATCACAATAACACTTAGACAGTTCTGTTATTCAAAATTAAACCTTTTTAAAACTCAGTTAGTCAGACCTGCACTCATCCTCTCTGACACAAACTCAACCTCTCTTTCTCTCTCACTCTCTCTCTCTCTCTCTCTCACACACACACACACACACACACACACACACTGAGCATTAGTGCCTTTCTCCATTCCTCCGTCTACGGCTCGTCCTGTTGGATCCCGCTGTTGCATGTGAGTTTAGGTGCAAGTTTTCCATATTTACTGTCATCTGATTGCGGCTGCACTTTATCTGTACAGCTTTTACCTGAAATACACAAACGCAGTCCATTAATCTAAACTCTTGGCAGCTCGATCGATGGAGCACTGTCAGGTGTTCTTGGGATACCTGGGATCTGGCTCATTGAAATGAACACGCGGTCCATCTTGATTCTGGGACGAGCTCTCGCGAGTAGGAACACTCCAGTAAATGCCAGCAGACACCTGAATAGCACACAAACACAAGACTCAAATCTTAAACTGCAAACAAACAGGAAAGTATTGTTCTAAATTATAATAATTTTTAAGAAGTTCTCACCCGATCACAAACATGATGATGTATATCAAGGATAAACCATAAAATTCTTCATAAAATAAAATGCCTAGAAATACAAAAGTATTCTGTTAAGCATTTTTGTGTTTCCAGGAAAGAAAAGCAACTAGTCTCTATTCTGAAAGTGACGTGATATACGGCTATGATAATCCCCCACCATATTAACCCCCACCCAAAGTGCACAAACACAGCAGTGGGCATTTATACTGCAGTGCTCAGGGTTCAATGTCCTGCTCAAGGGCACCTCAGTCGTGGTGTTGAAGGTGGAGAGAACGCTACATTCACTTCCTCCACCTACAATTCCTGCCAGTGTAACCCCTCTCACCCAGGTCCTCTCTAACGCTCCGAGCGGGGCTCGAACCCGGGTCTCCGGCACGGGAGACGGACGCACTAACAAGGAGGCTAAATGGCTACAGCCACTAGCGTCTGTCGAGATCGGGGTGTGCGGTTTACCTGCACAGCACCACTCGCTGGCCTCCGTTACACCAGCCCAAGACTCAAACTCACAACCTCAGGATAACTAGTCAGAATCTCTAACCATTAGGCCACGACTTCCCCAAAACACATTTTAACAGACTGACCAGCAACAATGGCGCTCGCGGTGAAGAAAACGTAATTGATGGGCACGATCTCTGTGGCGTCGAACATCTTCATGGCCTGATTCAGAAACCTGAGCAAATGGAGAGAAATGAGCAGGATTCTCCTGAGCACTATAAGTGAGAAGCTCGTGTCAGCGAAGGGTCAAACGCACTTGATCTGAAAGGCACAGGAAGTGACCATGATGATGAACATGATGTAGAAGATGGGATAGGTGAGCTGCAGGTGACTTCCACGGATCGTCTCTGTGATCATTCCTGAAACCGCTTTCACCGAGATCACCGTCACCGAAGCTGCAACAAACATACTCTTTAGTGATACAACATTTATTCATCATGGGAATTACGAATCATTGTAAATCTAGTTTAATCTCTATAGACAGAAATACAAACAACTTCTATGGCAAAATTGGGAGATGGTTTAGGAGCAGTTCTGGATATTTTAGTATAAAATTACATTTGGATCCATTAAATGGTCTTAAATTTCTGGTGGATCTGAAGTCTTGCATGATTTATCTTCTTTTTCCATCAAACAACAAAGTAAAATTAAACGACCTGGGCCCGGTTTCCCGATAAAGCTCACTCTTAGGGCACTAAGAAGACCTCGAAAGATATATCTTCCAAAAGTTGTTTATGTTCCTAAGTGTATTCCCCGAAGTGTCCCTTAGGAAGCTTCTTAGCACGCTGCCTCTTACGGCCGACGTTACAAGAGCGCTGTCCAGAGTGAGGGTGCTGAATTAGTTGGCATTGATTGCTCAGGAATCGATTTTCCACTTCACGCGATGGTGCATTACAGCGTTAAGAAAGACAACACGTTCTATGCCAATGAAACATTCCTCAAATTATTATAGTAACATTTATTTTAACATATTTTAAGTTATCAGTAGAATATAGACTATACATTTTATTATCAAATGGTCAGTAATATGTTCACACGATGTGAAGGTTAGATGAACCAGGTATCCCTCGCTAATCATCCACCCTCCTTATCCCGTTCTGCCACTTGAGCCGCTTCTTGACGTGGGTTTAACGACTTATAAAAATTATACAATACACTTTTAGATTAATGGTAAGGTACTTTACAATCAGAATTGATTGGTAAGCAGCTGCAGTTACTTCTGTTTAATGCGGTATTGATTGCAATTGGTTTATGTTTTAAATAAAAAGCAACCTATCTACAATGAACAGAGAGAGATAGAGTTAGATACAGAATATGATGGGGAAGCAATGTAAAAAATGGCACCAAGTTTCTCGTCAGAGGAGGTTGAAGTTTTGCTGGACCTTGCCACCAGGTCGAAGATCACACCCCTATGGTCCACTATAACCTGCAAGTTTATGGCCACGTCTCCCTTTCGCGATGAGTAACCTACGCCTGATCAATCACTGATGGATTGGCGATAGGGATGAGTGTGCCATCCACCAGGATGTAATCCCCGGCATGGAGCAGAAGGGCGTTGGTGACAGTGTGGACGCACCTCCACACCGAGGTCTTGATTAGGCCATAGCCCTCTCCCATTACCTCGATGAAGCTCTCTGTAGACTAAAAAACAAACAAACAAAAATGTAGCGCTGGGATTCAGGGCTTAAAGCAAAATTCCGCCGTGTTTGCCTGGCAAGCGCAGGTCTGAGAAGGTCCAGCAGCTCCATAATGAGTTGTCTTGGGAGGCGAATTTTTATATATATATAGCCACATCAGGCAAAATGTCAGAAGGGATTAAGTTTTGCCGAATAAAAAAATTGACATTGACTAAATGGCTCAGCGTCCGGCTCCGTCTTTGATTCAAAACAAGGACACGTTGGATCGCTTCTATAGTTGGTCCCTTACTGGACACAACGATGATTACCCATTTATAGATCTTAGCCATTTAGAGCCAAATTGTTTGCCAGATTTTAATTAATCATAAAAATTATTACCAATTCGCTTTAATTACATTACGAAAAAGCCTAGGCTAATTACCACCATATTAGTTCTGATACCACATAAAGTCAACTTCATAAATAGGCCTGTATCCATTGCGAACATAATTTTATTATGAGTCTTAAAAAATAACATAAAATCATTGTTGAGCCACAACATTGTCAACATACCATAGTTTGACTTGTACTTCGCTGCGCAGATTTCTAAAGACTGCTGTACAGTAGCATCATGAGCTCAAGCAACGCTAAGAGAGAGCTTACGAATGGTCCAGACCAACCTTACGAAAGTATCACATACAGAAGATATACTTAGCATACGAACGTGTCGGGAATCGTGCCATAAGGTTAAGAGAGAGGTTAAGGAATAGGTTAAGAACTTCTTAGCAATAAGAACGTTTTGGGTAACCGGGCCCAGATTCTTTAACAGTACGTCTCACATTTTCTTTATCTGCTCTTGTGAGTGAAGAATTGAATGATTTGACTGAATAACCTGTTGTCTTTCTCATCATCTTCATTTTCATAACAACAAGACCAGAATCTGTTCTTACCGAGTAACGCCACCAAGATCATCATGATCACAATGTGTTTCATGTTCCTGCACTTATAGAAATACATCAGGATAGTGAAGAGAATTAGTTCAAACATCTGCAGAAAGAGAGACAGAAAAGAGTTCTGAAGAGCGATATCATTTATGCATGATTAAAGCCGCGTTTCCACCGTTGGAACTTTACCCAAGAACCAGTGACTTTGGGCTGGTATGGTGTGTTTCCACCGTAGGAACCAGGATCTATACTGAACAAAATTATAAACGTAACACTTCTGTTTTTGCCCCCATTTTTTATGAGCTGAACTAAAAGATCTAAGACTTCTTCTATGAACACAAAAGGCCCATTTATCTCAAATATTGTTCACAAATCTGTCTAAATCTGTGTAAGTGAGCACTTCTCCTCAATCCACCTCAGTGGTGTGGCATATCAAGATGCTGATTAGACAGCATGATTATTGCACAGGTGTGTCTTAGGCTAACCATAGTAAAAGGCCACTCTAAAATGTGCAGTTTTACTGTATTTGGGGGGGGGGGGGTCTGAAAACCAGTCAGTATCTGGTGTGACCACTGTTAGTCTCGCAGCACATCTCCTTCTGAGTTGATCAGGTTGTTGAATGTGGCCTGTGGGATGTTGCTCCACTCCTCTTCAATGACTGTGTGAAGTTGCTGGATATTGGCAGGAACTGGAACACGCTGTCGTATACTCCGATCCAGAGCATCCTAAACATGCTCAATGGGTGACATGTCCGGTGAGTACGCTGGCCATGCAAGAACTGGGATGTTTTCATCTTCCAGGAATTGTGTACAGATCATAACATGGGGCTGTGCATTATCATGCTGAAACATGAGGTGATGGACATGGATGAATGACACAACAATGGGCCTCAGGATCCCGTCACGTTATGCTATCAATAAAATGCACCTGTGTTCATTGTCCATAACATACTTCTGCCCACACCGTAACCCTACCACCACCATGGTCCACTTGATCCACAATGATGACATCAGCAAACCGCTCACCCACACAATGCCATACACGCTGTCTGCCATCTGCCCTGTACAATGAAAACATCATTCATCTGTGAAGAGAACACCTTTCCAAAGTGCCAGACGCCATCGAATGTGAGCATTTGCCCACTCAAGTCTTTTACGACGACAAACTGCAGTCAGGTTGAGACCCCGATGAGGACGACGAGCAGCAAATTAACTTCCCTGAGACAGTTTCTGACATTTTCAGAAATTTTCAGAAATTCTTTGGTTATGCAAACCGATTGTTGAAGCAGCTGTCTGGGTGGCTGGTCTCAGATGATCTTGGAAGTGAAGATGCTGGATGTGGAGGTCCTGCTGGTGTGGTTACACGTGATCTGCAGTTGTGAGGTCAAGTCAACTCAAGTCACCTTTATTTATATACTGCTTTAAACAAAACAGATTGCGTCAAAGCGACTGAACAACATTAATTAGGGAAACAGTGAGTCTATAATGCAAAATGACAGTTAAAAGCAGTTAATCACTGAATTCAGTGATGTCATCATGCAGTGCAGTTCAGTTTAAATAGTATCTGTGCAATCATTTGCAATCAAGTCAACAGTATCTCTGTAAATGAAGGTGACCCCAACTAAGCAAGCCAGAGGCGACAGCGGCAAGGAACCGAAACTCCATCGGTGACAGAATGGAGAAAAAAACCTTGGGAGAAACCAGGCTCAGTTGGGGGTCAGTTCTCCTCTGACCAGACGAAACCAGTAGTTCAATTCCAGACTGCAGCAAAGTCAGATTGTGCAGAAGAATCATCTGTTTCCTGTGGTCTTGTCCTGGTGCTCCTCTGAGACAAGGTCTTTACAGGGGATCTGTATCTGGGCTCTAGTTGTCCTGGTCTCCGCTGTCTTTCAGGGATGTAGAGGTCCTTTCTAGGTGCTGATCCACCATCTGGTCTGGATACGTACTGGATCTGGGTGACTGCAGTGACCCTCTGATCTGGATACAGACTGGATCTGGTGGCTACGGTGACCTCGGAACAAGAGAGAAACAGACAAATATTAGCGTAGATGCCATTCTTCTAATGATGTAGCAAGTACATCGGGTGTTATGGGAAGTGTTTCCGGTTCCGGTTTACCTAATTAATGGAGCCAAAAAAAAAGGATTTGGATGTTAGAAGCATATTAGTATGTTATGTGTATGCCAGGTTAAAGAGATGGGTCTTTAATCTAGATTTAAACTGCAAGAGTGTGTCTGCCTCCCGAACAATGTTAGGTAGGTTATTCCAGAGTTTAAGCGCCAAATAGGAAAAGGATCTGCCGCCCGCAGTTGATTTTGATATTCTAGGTATTATAAAATTGCCTGAATGGATGGATTATTTCGGCAAAGGAGAAGTGCTCACTAACACAGATTTAGACAGATTTGAGGACAATATTTGAGAGAAATAGGCCTTTTATTGTTGGGGCAAAATTAAAACAAAGCATAAGAGACAGGCTCACTCTCAGTTTATAATTAAAAAGAAAGCTTTAATTCTTTGCAAAGAAGGTCAGACAGTCATACAGTAACAGAAGTTCCTGCAGAGAGCGACAGAGGAGGGGAGGGCAGTCCTCCCCCTTATATCCCTTTGCTGCATCAAGGTTACAAAGTCTTAGCATCTGTATTTCATGTATTCCATGGATACCATAAAACCATATCATGTATTCCATGGATGACATAAAACACACTCTCTGTGGGTTGTTTCTCACTTAGGTGACCCCCTCAGGTCATCCTCAGGCATTGTCCCCCCACTATATGGCCCAATGACCCTCTCATGGTGTCCACACAGTAATTACAAGACAACACATGCATATATGGGCATACAAAAGCAATGTTAAATGAATTTTTCCACCACAGTACATAGAAAAAGTCTTAGATCTTTGACTTCAGCTCATGTATAATGGGGGCAAAAACAAAAGTGTTGCATTTATAATTTTGTTCAGTGTAAATAAAGTTACAGGTAATAAACGGCCCTCAGAAAGTCCCTGCTGGCGAGGTAGTACTTTTTCAAAGGTCCAGAACTTTCTGGGTTCATTCAGAGTTCACGAAGCAAAATATTACATTGTGATTTCAACCACTACTACTGTCTAACTACTGTCATTATGGAATGTAGTTTTAAAAGTATTTCAGGGGAGAATGTATAGTGTTGTTCAAAATAATAGCAGTACAATGTGACTAATCAGAATAATCCAGGTTTTTAGTAAAAAAAAAAAACAACAAGTTACCAGTAGGTGCATTAGATTCTAAGAAAACAAACAAGACACAGCATTCATGATATGCACTTTCTTAAGGCTGTGCAATTGGGCAATTAGTTAAAAGGGGTGTGTTCAAACAAATAGCAGTGTCTGCCATTGACTCTACCTTTGTTCATAGGATTTAGCAATCCTGTACTAATATTTAGTTGTATGACTGACCACAGTTTTTTTAAAACTGCTTCACATCTGTGTGGCATGGAGTCAACCAACTTGTGGCACCTCGCAGCTGTTATTCTACTCCATGATTCTTTAACAACAAACCACAATTCATTTACATTTCTTGGTTTTGCTTCAGAAACAGCATTTTTGATATCACCCCACAAGTTTTTGATTGGATTATGGTCCAGGGACTGGGCTGTCCTCTCTATAACATTCATTTTGTTGGTTTGGAACCAAGACTTTGCTCGTTTACTAGTATGTTTGGGGTCATTGTCTTGTTGAAAAAAACATTTCAAGGCCATATCCTCTTCAGCATAAAGTCTACATGCTCTTCATGTATTTTGGCATATGCAAACTGATCCATGATCCCCCAACACCATAGTAGGAGAAACATGCCCATATCATGATGCTTGCACCTCCATGCTTCACGGTCTTCACTGTGTACTGTGGCTTGAATTTAGAGTTTGGGGGTCGTCTCACAAACTGTCTGTGGCCCTTGGACCCAAAAAGAACAATTTTACTCTCATCAGTCCACAAAATGTTCCTCCATTTCTCTTTAGGCCAGTTGATGTGTTCTTTGGCAAATTGTAACCTCTTCTGCATATGCCTTTTATTTAACAGAGGGACTTTGCGGGGGATTCTTGAAAATAGATTAGCTTCACACAGACGTCTTCTAACTGTCACAGTACTTACAGGTAACTCCAGACTGTCTTTGATCATCCTGGAGGTGATCATTGGCTGAGCCTTTGCCATTCTGGTTATTCTTTGATCCATTTTGATGGTTGTCTTCCGTTTTCTTCCACGTCTCTCTGGTTTTGCTCTCCATTTTAAGGCATTGGAGATCATTTTAGCTGAACAGCCTATAATTTTTTGCACCTCTTTATAGGTTTTCCCCTCTCCAATCAACTTTTTAATCAAAGTGCGCTGGTCTTCTGAACAATGTCTTGAATTGACCATTTTCCTCAGGCTTTAAGTGCATTTTCAACAAGTGCTGGCTTCATCATTAAATAGGGGCCACCTGATTCACACCTGTTTTTTCACAAAATTTATGACCTCGGTGATTGAATGCCACACTGCTGTTTTTTTTAACACACCCCTTTCAACTAATTGCCCAATTGCACAGCCTTACGAGCGTGTATCACCTACTGGTAACTTGTTTGCCACGTAGCAATAAAAAATATACTGAAAACCTGGGCCCGGTTCCCCAAAACGTTCTTATCGCCAAGTAATTCTTAACCTATTCCTTAACCTCTCTCTTAACCTTATGGCACGATTCCCGACACGTTCATACGCTGAGTATATCTTCTGTAAGTCATACTTTCGTAAGGTTGGTCTGGACCATTCGTAAGCTCTCTCTTAGCGTTGCTTGAGCTCATGATGCTACTGTACAGCAGTCTTTAGAAATCTGCGCAGCGAAGTACAAGTCAAACTATGGTATTTTGACAATGTTGTGGCTCAACAATGATTTTGTTATTTTTTAAGACTCATAATAAATTATGTTCGCAATGGATACAGGCCTATTTATGAAGTTGACTTTATGTGGTATCAGAACTAATATGGTGGTAATTAGCCTATGCTTTTTCGTAATGTAATTAAAGCGAATTGGCAATCAATTTTTTGATAATTAAAATCTGGCAAACAATTTGGCTCTAAATGGCTAAGATCTATAAATGGGTAAGCATGGTGGTGTCCAGTTCCAACGTGTCCTTGTATTGAATCAAAGACGGAGCCGGACGCGGAGCCGTTTAGTCCATGTCTATGTTTTTATTCGGCAAAACTAAATCCCTTTTGACATTTTGCCTGACGTGGATATATTAAAAAAAAATTTGCCTCCCAAGACAACTCATTATGGAGCTGCTGGACCTTCTCAGACCTGCGCTTGCCAGGCAAACACGGCGGAATTTTGTTTTAAGGCCTGGATGACCTGGTGGATGGCACACTCATCCCTATCGCCAATCCATCAGTGATTGATCAGGCGTAGGTTACTCATCGCGAAAGGGAGACGTGGCCATAAACTTGCAGGTTATAGTGGACCATAGGGGTGTGATCTTCGACCTGGTGGCAAGGTCCAGCAAAACTTCAACCTCCTCTGACAAGAGGCTTGGTGCCCTTTTTTACATTGCTTCCCCATCATATTCTGTATCTAACTCTATCTCTCTCTGTTCATTGTAGATAGGTTGCTTTTTATTTAAAACATAAACCAATTGCAATCAATACCGCATTAAACAGAAGTAACTGCAGCTGCTTGCCAATCAATTCTGATTGTAAAGTACCTTACCATTAATCTAAAAGTGTATTGTATAATTTTTATAAGTCGTTAAACCCACGTCAAGAAGCGGCTCAAGTGGCAGAACGGGATAAGGAGGGTGGATGATTAGCGAGGGATACCCGGTTCATCTAACCGTCACATCGTGTGATTATATGACAACAAAATCTTAGAAGAAAGGGATCATTGGGGTTCTATATAGAACCATAGGGTTCTTTACTCAACTCCAAAGAACCTTTTATGCTAAAAAGGTTCTATAATGACAAGAAAGAACCCTTTTGGCACAAAGGGTTCATATCTTGAATTTTGTGATCATTCACATGCATTCATAAATGCATTTGAATACACCGAATAATGCAGTGAAAGAACGCACTCAAAATGCACACACGCACTAGTATGACATCATCATGTAACTTTACATTAGCCTAGATGCCTACACTTTTTAGGCACGATTTGTTTAGTTTTTTAATATAGCTACTTGATACTGTTAAAAGGCACATCATTAAAACAAAAATACGAGTTCACATTTCACACCTAAACAAGCGTGGAAAACGTAATTAGAACTAGCTACTAAATTAGTTAAAAATGCCTATCCATATACAGGTATGATTTGCGAACCCCAAACTGACTCAAATGATACGCGAACCCGCTTTGAACTCCCGAACTGATTCAAATGATTCACGATCCCCAAACTGACTCAAATGATTCGCGATCCCGCTTCAACTCCCAAACTGGAGTCAGATGACTCAAATGATTCGCGATCCAAGGGGCAAGGAACTCGACCGGGAGTTGAAGTCGGGTGGGGGCTGCCATCTTTTAGCAAAACTTCACTTGCGTTAGCATTCCCATTGACTCCCATTCATTTTGGCGTCACTTTGACAGCGAATAACATTACATCTGAGGCGTTTAAAGACTCTGTTTGTCCATTATTTATTTCTAAAGATACACGACAATGTATAAAGGGCTCCATTTCCTTCTATGTTACATCATGGCCCCGTATAAACAGTTTTTGTAAAAAATAGGCTAACGATTGCATCATAACCACTCGGCTCTCTGTCGCATTACCGAACAGACAGGAGGAGAAGCTCGCAGGCAATTAACTTAATATGGCGTACTGGCGTTACATTTTAAAATACTATACAAAATAATTAATCAGAATACTTACTCCTGCTCACTCACGACAAAGAACTCCCCGCTCAAGCTCGCCGTCTCTGCAAGATTAACGATGGCAGTTTGCACGCACAGCTACTAGAAAATTTACATCTGTCAGACAGGTTGCTGACGTTGTCAAGCTTCGTTTGAGTCTGCGCGTCAGAAACGGAAGTGCTAAAAAACGCTAAAACTGGGCTTCATTTGTCTCAATTGAGTTCCAATGGAGTCGCTGTGTCCATTTCTTTTACTGTCTATGCTACGAACTCCCGAACTGATTCAAATGATTCGCAATCCCCAAATTGACTCAAATGATTCCCGAACCCGCTTTGAACTCCCGAACTGACTCAAATGATTCGCGATCCCGCTACGAACTCCCGAACTGATTCAAATGATTCGCGATCCCCAAATTGACTCAAATGATTCCCGAACCCGCTTTGAACTCCCGAACTGACTCAAATGATTCGCGATCCCGCTCCGAACTCCCGAACTGACTCAAATGATTCGCGATCCCGTTCCGAACTCCCGAACTGACTCAAATGATTAGCGATCCCAATACACATAATGCTATAAAAGTGTGCACATAGAGAGAAATAAACAGCAGATGTTCATGTTAACAACTTCTTTAACTTGAGCAAACGCTGCTAATACACATACATTTGTTAATAAAGTAAATAAAATGAAAACATGAATGTTTTAATGCTACTGAATAAAAATAAACGAGAAAATAAAAACAGTCTCTGCTCATCATGACAGGACCTGGATCAGTGAGCTGCGTCTCGGGCCGATGACGTCACTTCCAGGGAGTCATGTTGTACACGCCCCCGTCCCTTGACTCCACCCCCCACGTCAAAACAGTGCCACAAAGAGAGACGTGCAGAAAAGTAAAGCGCAAAGGGAAAATGGTATCGCAAGCTCAAACTAGACTGACACACAAAATAAAAGCAGCATTGAAAATAAATTAATAGATATGACCATGGAAAATATTTATTGCAAAATCATTGCTTTCGCGCTGTTTCATTTGTTTTGCAATTCTTAATTTTTGTTTGCAAAAAGCAAAAAGCAAACAAAAGTATTTTCCTCAATACATTAAATAAAATGTTTTAAATTTGTTTTTGTTTTTATTGTTTTTGTATATTTTAAACAAGGTAAATCTTTCTGATTTATTAAAATAAAAAGTCACATACATGGATTTTTCTGGGCTAAGCCCCGGATCTCCACTCACCCTAGGACCACCCGTTACTGACCATTTGATATTTTAATTTATAGTCTATATTTTGCTGACAATTTACACTGTTAAAATAAATGTTACTGTAATAATTTGAGGAATGTTTCATTTGCATATAACATGTTGTCTTTCTTAACGCTGTATTGCACCATCGCGTGAAGTGGAAAATCGATTCCTGAGCAATCGATGGCAACTAATTCAGCACCCTCACTTTGGACAGCGCTCTTGTTACGTCAGACGTAAGAGGCAGCGTGCTAAGAAGCTTCCTAAGGGCCACTTCGGGGAATACACTTAGGAACATAAACAACTTTGGTAAGATATATCTTTCAAGGCCTTCTTAGTGCGCTAAGAGTGAGCTTTATCGGGGAACCGGGCCCTGGATTATTCTGGTTGGTCACATTGTACTGCTATTATTTTGTAATTTAGGCTGTATATATATACAGATTTCCCTAACTACATTTCTGTGGCTATTAATATGTTTAAATCACCAGACTATTTGCCTAATCTTCATGGTACATTAGACCGTGATGGAAGTTCAGAAAGCAACAGGTCTGGGGGGAAAATAGTTCCTAGGGAAAAAAAAGTTCCTGGTACAGTTGTTCCGGGTAATTTTGGTGGAAACACAGCAGAAGTGTCACTCAAGCGAGGATTTTATTTCACTTCTCTAAGTGTCACTTTACTAATGCTGTAAAATGTGATTAGTTATCTGTACTGTAACTTGGTCAAGATTACAAAAGACTTACGAAGTAAATCAGAAAGGTCCAGCTGACCAGCGAGCGCTCCACCATGTTGGCCGTGACATGAGGTGATGAATGAGGGGCGAATGTCACCAGGAAGTAGGTGCCGGTCAGCGCTAAGGCACCTCCTGCCGACAAAACATCTTCATTACAAAAACATTGAGGAAAGCTGCTTGAAACCTGTTTTTGTTACATTATCATGAAACCATGACCACTGCTTTCACATCATAGAGTATTTTAATGATGTCCTTACTGTATTTCACAGTCTTGAACTTTTCAGTTGTGTTGCTGTCTATACAGGGTCAGAAAGCTCTCGGATTTCATCAATAAAATAAATCATAAAATTTATAAATAAAATAAAATATATTCATCAATAAAATCACAAAATCGTTCTTTATATGTATATATAATATAACTTTAATTATGAATTATTTTTTACTAATTTGTTTATTTTCCTACAAAACAAGAGAAGACAAGAACTTCATTATGAGATGTCAAAAAAGACTCTAATCTCACCGAGGATATCTGAAGCCCGTAACGTCTCCTTGAGGAACACCACAGAAATGACAGCACTCACTGAAAGAGAGAAACAGAGCCAGTTTTTATGCTTTTGAACATCATTTGTAGAGTTAAATACTGACTCTTGAACTGCAGAACTGCAGCATTTGGACCCATGATCAACTGTGTCATGTTTTAATGAACAGAGAGAAGGTCTTACCGATGACAGACACACAGCCGAGAGGAGCGATGAGCGATGCTGGAGCAAATCCATATGCAGCAAAGTTCCCCAGCTCCCCCAAACCCATCAGCAGGATCCCACACCACCACAGACGGCTGGTGTAGTACGGCTTCATCCCTCGCTGCGACTGCCGCACATGTGTGTATTTCTGCACAAACACCAGCCACACTACCACAGTTTAGCAGAGACTACCTCTAAACATCAAACACATGCAGTACCGAAACACTGAAAGAGTGCTAGTGTGTGTGATTGTGTGAGCGAGCCGAGCTTCACCTGGATATTCAAGGAGATGCTGATGAGAAAGTTTCCACATACTGCGATGCAGATCCCCACAATATAAACCTACGAACAAAAGACATCAGCTCGGGGTGTCACTAGTGTGGGGAGATCGGACAGAGTACAGGAAAACCCAGTGACACCCCCAAACCAGCACATTCCTCATCCCTAAAACACCATTTGCTGAATTATGTCTCCAGGACCAATAAGGATGATTCAAGAACATGAGCTACATGTACATCAACATCAACTAGATGTGTGCTATCAACTAGATTTTAGCTGGATGAGAAACCTTGAGATGAAAAAAATCAGAACTGAAATAAAGTTTGAATTTATTGTTTAAGATTAGAGGTTGTAGTCACTGTAGTTTGAGTTTCATGTCAGATCAGAGGTTGTAGTTGCTGTATCTTGAGTTTATTATTTCAGTTAAAGGTTGTAATAGCTGTGGATTAAGTTTAGTCTCAGATCAGAGGTTGTAGTCACTACTGTATCTTGAGTCTAGTCTCAGATCAGAGGTTGCAGATGCTGTATCTCGAGTTTAATTTCAGATTAGAGGTTGTAGTTAATGTAGATTAAATTTAGTCTCATATTAGAGGTTGCAGTCGCTGTAGTTTGAGTTTATTATTTCAGATTAGACATTGTAGTCGCTGTAGTTTAAATTTAGTTTCAGATCAGAGGTAGCCGCTGTATCTTGGGTTTATTATTTCAGAGGTTGAAGTCGCTGTAGATTGAGTTTAGTCTCAGATCAGAGGTTGTAGTCGCTGTATCTTGAGTTTAGTCTCAGATCAGAGGTTGTAGTTGCTGTATCTTGAGTTTAGTCTCAGATTAGAGGTTGTAGTCGCTGTATCTTGAGTTTAGTCTCAGATCAGAGGCTGTAGTCGCTGTATCTTGAGTTTAGTCTCAGATTAGAGGTTGCAGATGCTGTATCTTGAGTTTAGTTTCAGATCAGAGGTTCTAGTCACTGTATCTTGGGTTTATTATTTCAGTTAGAGGTTGAAGTCACTGTAGATTGAGTTTAGTCTCATATCAGAGGTTGCAGTCGCTGTATCTTCACTTTAGTCTCAAGTTAGAGGTTGCAAATGCTTTATCTTGAGTTTAGTCTCAGATTAGAGGTTGAAGATGATGTATCTTGAGTTTAGTCTCAGATCAGAGGTTGCAGATGGTGTATCTCAAGTTTAGTCTCAGATTAGAGCTTGCAGATCAGAGGTTGTATTCATTGTAGATTGAGTTTAGTCTCAGATCAGAGGTTGCAGATGGTGTATCTTGAGTTTAGTCTCAGATTAGAGGTTGCAGATGCTGTATCTTGAGATTAGTTTCAGATCAGAGGTTGTAGTCATTGTAGATTGAGTTTAGTCTCAGATAAGAGGTTGCAGATGCTGTATCTTGAGTTTAGTCTCAGATTAGAGGTTGCAGATGCTGTATCTTGAGATTAGTTTCAGATCAGAGGTTGTAGTCATTGTAGATTGAGTTTAGTCTCAGATAAGAGGTTGCAGATGCTGTATCTTGAGTTTAGTCTCAGATCAGAGGTTGCAGATGGTGTATCTCGAGTTTAGTCTCAGATTAGAGGTTGCAGATGCTGTATCTTGAGTTTAGTGTCAGATTAGAGGTTGCAGATGGTGTATCTCGAGTTTAGTCTCAGATTAGAGGTTGCAGATGGTGTATCTCGAGTTTAGTCTCAGATCAGAGGTTGCAGATGGTGTATCTCGAGTTTAGTCTCAGATTAGAGGTTCCAGATGCTGTATCTTGAGTTTAGTCTCAGATCAGAGGTTGCATATGCTGTATCTTGAGAATAGTTTCAGATCAGAAGTTGTAATCATTGTAGACTGAGTTTAGTCTCAGATTAGAGGTTGAAGATTCTCTATTTTGAGATTAGTTTTAGATTAGAGGTTGTAGTTACTGTAGATTGAGTTTAGTCCCATTTTAGGTTGCATTCGCTGTATCTTGAGTCTATTATTTCAGATTAGAGGTTGTAGTTGCTGTAGTTTTAATTTAGTTTCAGATCAGAGGTTTTAGTTACTGTATCTTGAGTTTATTATTTCAGTTAGAGGTTGAAGTTGCTGTAGTTTGAGTTTAGTCTCAGAGTAGAAGTTGCAAATGCTGAATCTTGAGTTTAGTCTGATGAGACTAGTTTAGTTTCAGAATAGTGGCATAGTGGCATTACTGCATTGTTATTTTTGTACCTCCATCCTGGATCTTGACCTGTCCTTTCCACAAGGTGTATAAAGAGACAAACACACTGCACCACTGGTAAATGAAAAGAACAACAGACACAAATTCAACAGCTGTGGTCATATTCATCTCTCTGACATTCAGCTGCTGTATATATATATATATATATATATATATATATATATATATATATATATATATATATATATATATATATATTATTACTCTTTTATTAATTTTGGAAAATATTGACTTTCTTCATTTAAAACTCCATAAAATAAAAATAAAGAAAGCAAACAAACAACCAACCAAAAAAAAAAAACTTATGAAACAACCTGACATCAAACACCAGGGGCCTGTACCATGAAGCTGGATTAGCTGGCTTAGCTGGCTTGCCAGGTAAATTTCAGGTTAGTTTAATCCTGGGTTTTTAGGTACCATGTAAGTGGCTGGACTTTTAGCGGCATTCATTGCCATATTAAATTACATTCCACGGCTAACCTGCTCCGGGGAAGGTTATGTTCTGGGTTAGAGATGTCAGACTGAAGCTGGACTAATCAGATGTAAGAGAAGTGAAACATCTCTGACACAAAGTCACTCCAGTTAATGTTGCTCCAAAATAAAGGTCACTATTGCTAAAAAAAAACAAATAGAAATTTGGCATTAATGATAATAACGGAGTCATCTTATGATTTATATAATTATTGTGTTTCATATTATTATTATCTATCTTTTACACAAAAGCAATTTTAGTTTAACAGTTATTGACCTTATATGTTCGAGTGTCCATTACTATGTATTTTCAAATGTATGAATTAAGTTAACAAGTTTCACTTGTGACTGCACTAATAGAGCAAGATAATTTATTTTATTTGTCCTCCTTAATTTTTCAAATGACATTTAAGTTTGTCATATTCTTTTCTCTTAACCTTTAATAAAACCTTTAACCTTTAGTTTTGAATCTCGCTGGGTCTCTCGCGAGAAGTAAATCAAACTTGCTTTGTGTTGCAAGGCTCCTGATTGGCTGTTCTCCATAAACTCAGGATCACAATAAGCGCTAACAAAGAAAGTTGATGAACAGCATCATGGTACCAACAAAGCCGAATTGCAGAGGTTTGGTTTTGTCAACTCAAAATTTACCCTGTAACTCTGAATTTGTTCAGCTACCATCATGGTACAAGCCCCAGAAATACTTAATGATAAGCAACCACTCAACAGCCAACAAAATAACAAGACTAATAAGGCTTGAATTAAAAGCTCACTCCACACTTCTTATGCATATCAACAGCAGTATCTTCAAGAAAACATTTATGAGTAGAAATACATACGGCTTCTCCAGAACAGGAACGGGAGGCAGTGCTGGGACTCTCTCTCTCTATCTCTCTCTCCACCCTTGTGTGTGTGTGTGTGTGTGTGTGTTTGTGTGTGTGTGCCTGTTCATGCTTACAGGACTCTTTGTGCAGGGCAGGACAATTGTGTTCTGTGAGTGTGTGTGAGTTGCAGGCGGGGGCAGTCTGTGCTGGATGGACAGTAGATCTATTATCTTATTTTACAGGACATTCTTGCATGCTAACACTGAGAATATGTTTTAATGTGTGATTGTAAGGTTTACAGTAGCAAAAGTGGCCAATGAAACCTTAAAAAATAAAACAAACAACCAACATAACACAAATCAAAATGGCTCATGATCATCATAAAAGTAAAGAAAATTTTATTTAAAGATACAGAAAATAAAAGGCTAAGTTGTCTGTATATTACTTACAAAGGCTCTGTTCTAAGTGGGCTTTTCTCAACTGGAAGTCTAAACATTTACATTTTTCCCAAGGTTTTTTTCTCCATTTCTGTCACCAACACTTTTGAAATAGAGTTTAAATGGGTGATGACTGAAATCACTGAATCATCAATAAAATGAATTTAGCTGGAAAAATTACTCTTGGTTTACTGACAATCTATTTTCCTGTTCGACTGTTCGAAGCTGCTTTGACATTTATTGGTCAGACACTTTTTATCCATACATTACTTTATCTAGTGTAAACCACAACTGCCAAAAAAAGGCTCCTGAGATGCTTTACCCAGTTATGATCATGACAGATATCATATTTTTACAGTAGACACGCCCGTCGGGTCTCCGTGGATTCTGTGGACACTGTGGGATATTTTCCAGAGCTGACTTAAAGTCATCAGCGTTTTAACATTTTAAACGGACAGAAGCGTGTTTTTGTATCATGATATCGCCCCCGTCATGTGCGGGATTCAGCGGCGTCACTGTCGTGCGCGCGCCTGCAGCTGTGCGCGTGCTGTGAACGCTGGAATATCGCCGTGAGTTTATCACGCTCTAAAACGCCTCACATATGAATCATATTCACAGAAACTGCATGTGAATAAGAAACGAGTTCACCGAGATCGGCTTAACCGGGAGGATTCATCGAGCTGTTCGCGATTCTTGTGACAGATGAAAGGTTCCTGTGAAGATATCTGCCGCTTCGAGGGAGCCGATGCAGTAAATGGATATATTGATGGGAGAACGTTTGTAAACGGTTTTGTCATTCTGCTTAATTTTCACCAGACTGCAGCTCCTCAGAGACAGACCAAACTCACAGAAGACTGTGCTTCCCTCATCCTCTGAGTGATCCGTCATGAGCGTGCAGAGCGCCTGCGCGCCGGAGGAGGGCGCTATACGCATCAATGTGGGAGGCTTCCGGCGGCGGCTGCTGTCCAAGCGACTCTCTCGCTTCCCCGAGACCAGACTCGCTCGCCTGCTAAGGTGTCGGTCCAAAGAGTCCATCCTCGAACTGTGCGACGACTACGACGACTCTGAAAATGAGTTCTACTTTGACCGCAATCCGGCGCTTTTCCCTTATGTGTTACACTTCTACAACACGGGGCGGCTACACGTCATGGATGAGCTCTGCATCTTTTCCTTCAGTCAGGAGATTGAGTACTGGGGCATTGACGAGCTGTTCCTCGACTCGTGCTGCAGCGGCTCCTATCACTGCCGCATGATGGAACCCGAGGAGACCGACTGGGATGACAAGAGTGAAGAGAGGAGCACCACTTCATCTTTTGATGAGATCCTGGAGTTCTACAATGATGCCGGTAAATTTGACAAGCAGCTGCTCGGAAGCGTCCGGAGGAGAATCTGGTTGATGCTGGACAATCCTGGCTATTCCATCCCCAGCCGGCTCATCAGTATCTTCTCCATTCTGGTGTTGTTGGTCTCCATTGCCACCATGTGTATGAACAGCATGAGCGAGTTCACGCAGCTGGACGCTGATGGAAAGCCCCGTGAGGACCCTCGCTTCGAGGTCGTGGAGCATTTTGGAATTGGGTGGTTCACGTTTGAGCTGCTCTCCAGATTCGCTGTGGCACCAGACCTTCTGCATTTCTTCAAACACCCTCTGAACCTGATCGACCTGGTGTCCATCTTGCCTTTTTATCTGACCCTGGTCATTAACCTGGTGGCGGAGAGCAGCCCAGCACTGGCGAACCTGGGTCGAGTGGCTCAGGTGCTGAGATTGATGAGGGTCTTCCGCATCCTGAAGCTGGCGCGTCACTCCACAGGCCTGCGCTCGCTCGGAGCCACGCTCAAGAACAGCTACAAGGAGATCGGCCTGCTGCTGCTGTATTTGGCCGTGGGAGTGTCCTTCTTCTCCGTCATGGCCTACACCGTCGAGAAAGAGGACAACGAGGGATTGAACACCATCCCTGCCGGCTGGTGGTGGGCCACGGTCAGCATGACCACTGTGGGATACGGCGACGTTGTTCCTGGCTCCGTCGTGGGCAAATTGACGGCCTCAGCTTGCATACTCGCAGGAATATTGGTTGTCGTGCTTCCTATCACTTTGATATTTAATAAATTTTCTCTGTTTTACAAGAGACAGAAACAGCTGGAGACCGTCATGCGGAGCTGCAACTTCGACGGGGGAATAAAGGAGGCTCCGTCTGTGAATCTGAGGAATTACTATGCTCACAAAGTCAAAACACTGATGGCCAGTCTGTCCAACATGAGTCGCAGTTCACCCAGTGATCACAGTTTAAACATGTCTCTGCATTAGACGGGAACAGCTTGATGTCAGTGGTGCGTTTTCATCATAGATCTCACACCTAATTCTGATCTCAACAGCAAGACTCGCAGAACATCTGATCATAATAATGGTGTGTGTATGTATATACGAGCAGGGATGGGACCCTTAGTGAATCAACTCCTTCTTCTGGGATCTCTCTCAGTTTTCTCTCCAGCATGCGCAGCAGCTTCGTTTAGTTTGAGGGAACAGCAGGTCTTTACTGGTGGAAGGTTCAGGGGATTTAGTGCTGAATCTCTCCTGGTTGTCACTATATATGCAGTGAGATAGATGTTTTCTCTATCGCTGTTATACAGAAAGGAAAAACAATTGAAGTGACTAGATTAACTGTACTGATATTATTTTGACTATCTGTAAATGAAGGTTTACAGTCAGGGCCGTCCTTAGCTGACACAGGGCCCCTTTCAATCCGTTCACAATCTCTGTGGGGACCCCTCAAGTGCGGGGTCCTAAGGATGGTCCTGTTTATAGTGATCCAGGTAAATCTTTACACCATCAGAGATGTAACAACAGTCCATCTGAAATCGACTTTGAAACAACTGATTTTCAGTGATGTTTTGTCAGGGATGTGTCGGTACGATTATCAGTGTCAAACTGTTCATGGAGGAAATAGAAGTAATCATCCCTATCCCCTTGGAGTGGAGACTTTTGAGTGAGCAGGGCACGTGCGTTATTAACTGTGTATATTAACTGTGTTTATTTGCAACAGTTATGCTACATAATGGCATGCATGTGCCCCTGCTCACTCAAAATCCCCACTCCAAGGGGATAGGGAAGATCACTTCCATTTGGGATTTGCCCGTGAACCGTACGGCATACTCCTATGTTTTGTTGCTTTTGAATGAATTTCACACGTCCCTAAGGCAAACCAATTTCTGTTCTACAGTTGTCAGAGGTGATACGTCAAGTTATCATTCTTCATTTGTTAGTATCGCTGTTGTTTGATTTGAATTGTAAATGCAGAATGTGATCCTGACGGTTGGGGTCAGAGGTCTGACATCGTGCTGCATTAGAATTAAACAGTATATGCTCACATGTAAAGGTCCAATATGTGTGTTTAGGTGTTTTCTGGTGTAATCTTAAAATGTGGATGTGAGGACAGAATCAGATTCATTACATAATGTACTTGAGCTCATGTTCTGTGCTAGAAAGCTGTACACAACATCTGAATCAGCTAATAATGAGCACTAATGTGTTTATTACCTGTGTGGATTTGTTATCTTTGTAGCTCATAATTTATTTTCTTTTTAAAACCACTGAGATTGCAATTTTCTCAGTGCTTTTTTTGCATTGTGACAGTATTTTCATGAAACAATTACCCCCAAAATCTCATAACTCTAATGTGTAATAAAATAAATGTCAGTGTTGGATGTGCTGCCTAACATTTATTTAACAAATCATTGAATAAAAACTGTTGCTTTGAGAAGAATCTAACAAAAGCCATTTAAATCATGGCAATTACAAGAAACTTAAGCAGATTGTCTAGATGCATTACAGTAATGAGAGTGTATTGTTTTCTTTTTTTGGATTATGGTAATAATGATAATTGTCAAGAAAATATTTTTTCTGCTCTTAGTAGAACATTATCATGATGCTTTTGAAAATGGGCTTCTGAGCTTTATTGGCATGACTTGCACAGTATTGCCAAAGCAATGTCCATTACATGAATTAAGGAATAAATTATTATATAATTTATAAACAAAACAAAAACACATCTGTAAAATAATTAAATAAGTATATGTATACTTTCTTAATACAAATATTAAAGAAATAGTTAACAAAAAAAAAACCTTTGCACAACAGTACGTTCAATTCAAATAGCTTTATTAGCAAGACAAAGAGAATGGTGTAACATCTGAACATTTACATTAGAACATCTAAACATTTATTTATATTTTATAAATAATATGTAATATATAACTAATATGGAAATATCATATATACCCATAGATACATATAGAAAAAATATAGAAAATAAATAAATAATAATAATAATAATAATAGCGATTTTCCTGTAGCAACTGCTGGACTGACAAATGGAACATTATGTACATGTGTAACAGTATTTCAGTTTTGGCCTTTGAGAGTGTGTCTATCGGCTCTTTGTTTCTGGACTGTGTTTCTACCTCAGGTGATGCACGATGCTTCGAATTTTGCAGCAATATTTGCAGATTTGGCTTTTCTCTGAGAACGAAACAAAGTTTTTCAGTTGGACTCGAGCGGCAACCTCGCGCTCTCTCTCGTGAAGCCAATAAGGAAGTGACTAAAACTGTAATTCATCGACTGGCCGCTTGAGGCTGGCTGCAGAAGAGAGTCAGTCCCATAGACTCCCCATGTTAAAATGCCCAACTTTACAGCAGAAAAAAACATGTTTACAGCCTGGTTCAAAAAATTATTTTGGTCTATTTGGTCTATTGCCCATTTTCGATTATCCGGGAGAGTCGCGCGGTGACGCGCTGCCAAGATGGCGACGGCCCGCTCTGCACACTTTAGGCTTCAAAACCGCTGTTGAGGAGTCTATGAGTGACATTTTTTTACAGTCTATGGTTAGACTACAAATGCAAAATTCTCCCCTCTCCCCTGTCCTCTCTCATCCACTCTCTTCTCCTCCTCTCTTCCTATTCTCCCATCTCCTCTCTCCTCTCCTCTGCTCTCCTCCTCCCCTCTCTTCTCTTCTCTTCTCTTCTCTTCTCTTCTCTTCTCTTCTCTTCTCTCCTCTCCCCTCCTCCCCTCTCCTTATCTATCCTCTCCTCTCTCCTTCCTCCTCTCTTCTTTCCTCCTCTCTTTTCCTCACCTCTCCTTTCCGCCCCACTCTCCTCTCCTCTTCTTCCCTTCTTCTCCTTCCCTCTTCTCCCTTCCCCTCTCTCCTCCTCTCCTCTCCTCCCCCTTTCCTCCCCTCCTCCTCTCTCATCTCCTCTCCTCCTCTCCTCTCTTCTCTCCTCTCCTCCTATTCTCCCATCTCCTCTCTCCTCCTCTCCTCTCCTCTCTTCTCTTCTCTTTTCTTCTCTTCTCTTCTCTTCTCTTCTCTTCTCTTCTCTCCTCTCCTCCTCTCTCCTCTCTCTTCTCTCCTCTCCTCCTTTCCTCCTATTCTCCCCTCTCTCCTCTCCTCTCCTCTCCTCCTCTCTTCTCTCCTCTCCTTTCCTCCTCTCCTCCCCTCTCCTCTCCTCTCCTCTCCTCCTCCCCTCTCCTCTCCTCTCTTGTCTTCTCTCCTCTCCTCCTTTCCTCCTATTCTCCCCTCTCTCCTCTCCTCTCCTCCTCTCTTCTCTCCTCTCCACTTCTCTCCTCTCCTCCTCTCCTCTTATCTCCTCTCCTCCTTTCCTCCTCTCTTCTATCCTCTCCACTCCACTCCTCTCCTTCCCGCTCTCCTCTCCTCCTCTCTCCTCTCCTCTCCTCTCCTCTCCTCCTCTCTCCTCTCTTCTCCCTTCTCTCCTCTCCTCTCCTCTCCTCCTCTCTCCTCTCCTCTCCTCTCCTCCTCTCTCCTCTCTTCTCCCTTCTCTCCTCTCCTCTCTCCTATCCTTTCCTCCCCTCTCTCCTCCCCTCTCTCCTCTCCTTCTCTCTCCTCTCCTCCTCTCCTCTTTTCTTCCTCTCCTCTCCTCCCCTCTCTCCTCTCCTTCCCTCTATCCCCTCCTCCTCTCTCCTCTCTTTTCATCCCCTCTCCTTTCCTCCCCTCTCCTTCTCTCTCTCCTCTCCGCTCTCCTTTCTCCTCTCTTCTTTCCTCCTCTCCTTTCCTCCCCTCTCTCCTCCTATTCTCTTCCTCTCCTTCCCTCTTCTCCCTTCTCCTCTCTCCTCCTCTCCTCTCCTCCCCCTTTCCTCCCCTCTCCTCTCTTTTCATCCCCTCTCCTCCTCTCTTCTTCCTTCTCTCTTCTTTTCTCCTCTCTTTTCCTCCTCTCTTCTTTCATCCCCTCTCCTTCTCTCTCTCCTCTCCTCTCCTTCCTCCTCTCTTCTTTCCTCCTCTCTTTTCCTCACCTCTCCTTCCTCCCCTCTCCTCCCCTCTCCTCCCCTCTCTCCTCTCCTCGATCCTCTTCTCTTCCCCTCCTTTCCTTTTCTCCCTTCCCCTCTCTCCTCCTCTCCTCCTCTCCCCCTTTCCTCCCCTCTCCTCTCTTTTCATCCCCTCTCCTCCTCTCTCCTTCCTCCTCTCTTCTTTTCTCCTCTCTTTTCCTCCCCTCTCCTTCTCTCTCTCCTCTCCTCTCTCCTTCCTCCTCTCTTCTTTCCTCCTCTCTTTTCCTTACCTCTCCTTCCCTCCCCTCTCTCCTCTCCTCCTCTTCTCTTCCTCTCCTTCCCTCTGCTCCCTTCCCCTCTCTCCTCCTCTTCTCTCCTCCCCCTTTCCTCCCCTCTCCTCTCTTTTCCTCCCCTCTCCTCCTCTCTCCTTCCTCCTCTCTTCTTTTCTCCTCTCTTTTCCTCCCCTCTCCTTCTCTCTCTCCTCTCCTCTCTCCTTCCTCCTCTCTTCTTTCCTCCTCTCTTTTCCTTACCTCTTCTTGCCTCCCCTCTCTCCTCCTATTCTCTTCCTCTCCTTCCCTCTTCTCCCTTCTCCTCTCTCCTCCTCTCCTCTCCTCCCCCTTTCCTCCCCTCTCCTCTCTTTTCATCCCCTCTCCTCCTCTCTTCTTCCTTCTCTCTTCTTTTCTCCTCTCTTTTCCTCCTCTCTTCTTTCCTCCCCTCTCCTTCTCTCTCTCCTCTCCTCTCCTTCCTCCTCTCTTCTTTCCTCCTCTCTTTTCCTCACCTCTCCTTCCTCCCCTCTCCTCCCCTCTCTCCTCTCCTCGATCCTCTTCTCTTCCCCTCCTTTCCTTTTCTCCCTTCCCCTCTCTCCTCCTCTCCTCCTCTCCCCCTTTCCTCCCCTCTCCTCTCTTTTCATCCCCTCTCCTCCTCTCTCCTTCCTCCTCTCTTCTTTTCTCCTCTCTTTTCCTCCCCTCTCCTTCTCTCTCTCCTCTCCTCTCTCCTTCCTCCTCTCTTCTTTCCTCCTCTCTTTTCCTTACCTCTCCTTCCCTCCCCTCTCTCCTCTCCTCCTCTTCTCTTCCTCTCCTTCCCTCTGCTCCCTTCCCCTCTCTCCTCCTCTTCTCTCCTCCCCCTTTCCTCCCCTCTCCTCTCTTTTCCTCCCCTCTCCTCCTCTCTCCTTCCTCCTCTCTTCTTTTCTCCTCTCTTTTCCTCCCCTCTCCTTCTCTCTCTCCTCTCCTCTCTCCTTCCTCCTCTCTTCTTTCCTCCTCTCTTTTCCTTACCTCTTCTTGCCTCCCCTCTCTCCTCCTATTCTCTTCCTCTCCTTCCCTCTTCTCCCTTCTCCTCTCTCCTCCTCTCCTCTCCTCCCCCTTTCCTCCCCTCTCCTCTCTTTTCATCCCCTCTCCTCCTCTCTTCTTCCTTCTCTCTTCTTTTCTCCTCTCTTTTCCTCCTCTCTTCTTTCCTCCCCTCTCCTTCTCTCTCTCCTCTCCTCTCCTTCCTCCTCTCTTCTTTCCTCCTCTCTTTTCCTCACCTCTCCTTCCTCCCCTCTCCTCCCCTCTCTCCTCTCCTCGATCCTCTTCTCTTCCCCTCCTTTCCTTTTCTCCCTTCCCCTCTCTCCTCCTCTCCTCCTCTCCCCCTTTCCTCCCCTCTCCTCTCTTTTCATCCCCTCTCCTCCTCTCTCCTTCCTCCTCTCTTCTTTTCTCCTCTCTTTTCCTCCCCTCTCCTTCTCTCTCTCCTCTCCTCTCTCCTTCCCTCTGCTCCCTTCCCCTCTCTCCTCCTCTCTTTTCCTTACCTCTCCTTTCCTCCCCTCTCTCCTCTCCTCCTCTTCTCTTCCTCTCCTTCCCTCTGCTCCCTTCCCCTCTCTCCTCCTCTTCTCTCCTCCCCCTTTCCTCCCCTCTCCTCTCTTTTCCTCCCCTCTCCTTTCCTTCCCTCTCCTTCTCTCTCTCCTCTCCTCTCCTTCCTCCTCTCTTCTTTCCTCCTCTATTTTCCTCACCTCTCCTCCTCCCCTCTCCTCCCCTCTCTCATCTCCACCTCTTCTCTTCCTCTCCTTTCCTCTTCTCCCTTCCCCTCTCTCTTCCTCTCCTCCCCTCCCCCTTTCCTCCCCTCTCCTCTCTTTTCATCCTCTCTCCTCCTCTCTCCTTCCTCCTCTCTTCTTTTCTCCTCTCTTTTCCTCCCCTCTCCTTTCCTCCCCACTCCTTCCCTCTGTCCTCTCCTCCTCTCTTCTTTCCTTTCCACTCCTCCCTTTTCAGTCTCTCTTCTCCACTCCTCTCTTCTTCTCTCATCTCCTCCCCTCTCTCCTCTCCTCTCCTCTGCTCCCCTCTCTTCTCCTCTCATCTTTCCTCTCCTCTCCTTTCCTTCCCTCTCCCCTCTCCTCCTCTCTTCTCTCCTCCCCTTTCCTATCCTATCCTCTCCTCTCCACTCCTCAATTCTCTCCTCCTTTCCTTTCCTTTCCTTTCCTTTCCTTTCCTATCCTCCTCTCTCATTGTGTACAGCTTATGTTTGTATGCTAGGGTTTCTGTTGAACATGCAGCAGCAGCACAGGAGTCTGCGTTCTGGTTCTTGTTTGTCGCTGCTTCCACCCGCAGTATCTCATGGGAGAGCCGTCATGACGATGAGCTCCGTTTCCTTGGAAACACGCTTTCTGCTTCCTCTGCTCAACGTGTTTCTGTCACAACTGTGGAAACTGGATTAAACTGCAACAAAAAATATGAGTTTGATCATGTCCCTGTAATGTCTTTGTGCCGTGCTGATAATGAGCAGGTTGTTTCTCCTGTTAATTCTCAGACACTGAAGCTTTGAGAGGAACGCAAGCTGTCAACAGGAATCACCATGAACTGCTTTCCCCTCACTGCCGTCCAAACAGTACAGTGCATGATGGGTATCTCTCTATCCCACATCCCTCTGATGACACACATGTAAGCACCGCAGTCTGGTCTCATCTCATCTCATCCTCTCTCCTCAGAGTAAAAACAAATTCATTATTGATCAGCCGGACTGTGCCTCCCTCTGCTGGTGAGAAGATGTAGCACAGCTCACAGTAAAAAACAGGTCAGAACTGTGTATCAACAGAATAAAGGAGTCACAGTTTAGTTGTCATCATATTTCTTATTTACATTTTTTTTTAAATTCAGGGTTAGGATATATGACCTGGATATATGAGGAGGGAATATTAACAGTGTGATTTCTATCTTGGATTTTAATAAAATCACAGACATTTCTATAATGAAGTACAAATGATTATATTTTTGGTCCATAATGAAGAACAAGAATTATAACAAATTTAAAATATGAATCAGTGAAGATGCTAAACGTAATTTCAGGAGGAGCGAGTCTGATCTTTAATTAATCAGAGTTTATAAGCAGCGGCTTACAGCTTCCCTCCACCAGCCAAAAACAGGGACATGACATCATACTGTCACAAACTCTGACCTTCAACACACTCACGTTTCACCCATAGAAGACGAGACGCACAGTCCTGCAGGAGCTGATGGGTCCCCTGATGCAGCTCCATCTGGAGGCCCTGCTGGGAGAACAGCCACAGCTGGTCTATGGAAAGCAGGTGTGTGTGTATATGTGTGTCTGTGTGTGAGAGTGTGTGTGACCCGCAAACTCAATTACTGCTGAAAAATAGATGACCACATCAGGCACTCATCTGAACTTCTCCTATGAAGCTGTCATGTCTGCAGAGCGCCACAGTACACATCGAGTTTTGATTAACTTGAGGTGACAGTGGTGTGTGTGTGTGTGTGTGTGTCTGTGAATGACTCTTCTGTTTTAATGCTGACATGTTAATCACACATAATTCTAAAATCTGCATCCAGCATCACAGCATGTTCTCATGATTTCTGCCAGCAAAACGTGTGAAAATGTAAGTATCTATAACAGATTCATCGAATCTTTGTGCAGCAGAGAGTCACTGTAGAAAGACAATCACTTACTGAATGATTCTGAGCAGATCTTCAGTTCATTGACATAACCAGACCTTACTTTGATTTGACTTGTTAGTTTTGATAATTCTAATAAAATTTGCTAAAATAAATAAGTTTTTTTCTCATGAACTTCTAACTTTTACTTGACTTTATATTATATTATATTATATTATATTATATTATATTATATTATATTATATTATATTATATTTACAGGGTGCATGATGTGCGTCACTGTAAGGAATGTGTGTGTGTGTGTGTGTGTGTGTTGGGCTCTGATTTAGGGATCAGACTAGTTAATCACAGAGCATGAGTGGAATGAATGCAACAGCTACACAAACACCATCAGTGCAGGAAATGATGTGTGTGTGTCTGTGTGCTAGCAAACACGAGGTTATCTTCTGTTTGTGTGTTGTCATTTATTTAGCTGTAGATGACAATGAAGATGATAATGATGATGATGATGAAGGTGTTGTTATAAGAGTGCATTGTCGGACACGTGTTATGTGTGTCTGTGACTCTCAGACGTCTGAATCCCGGCTGCAATCTAGAACATTCTCTCTGAGGGCCTGAAATAGCACTGCAGACACGGACTGGTTTTAACTCATTAGTGCTCATTAATCATCGTCTCACCCAAACGCAGCTCTCTCCCACGTGAGTCTGTCCTGTCAGGCCTCTGCCGGTGTTTAATACAGCACCTGAATATTATGTGCTTTGAAACAAATGTTACGTTTTTAGCAAGGAATCATCTTCACATGTTACGTTATGTTGGGTCAATCGTTTCGTGACAAGTTATATTAGTTGAGCCAAATCATATTTGACAGAATAGAGAGTTGATGTGTAATCAAAAAGACAAATTTTTTGGAATAAGGTTGAATTATGAGGTGACAGAAAATGATTTTTTTTTACCAGTATTTATATATGTGATCTATGGCGTGCATACACTTTCTCCCTTGATACATATATATATATATATATACTCTAATATTTGTACAAATACAGTATTTGAAGATATGTGTTATAAATAGGTATGTTTGAATTATGTCATTTTAGTTTGTACTGCCAGATTTCTCAGGTTGTCAGTAACAGTTTCAATCATTAATGAATCGTCCCGTCCTCGAGTAACTGTGGGGAAACATAGAACAGAGCGAACATTTGTGTTGCGGTTCAAATTTCATTTCACACGTTATTGTGAATAATCATAAAAACATAACTGATCCTTGTGAATGGCTGAATTATAGCTTCTTTGATCTGAAAGATGATATGTTTGCTGCATTGTGGGAATGTATTAGTGAAAGCCAGAAGCGCTGTGAGTTTTTCTGTCTGAACCTTTGAGCTGCGTCCGTCTGCTATCTGCTCAGATAATCGAGTGCTTGTGAAGAGCCATCTCTCTGACCCTGAGAACACACACCTAATGCCTTTATAATGCAACCTTTTACCAAACCAGCCTTTGTCCTAAACACACACACACACACACACACACACACTAGTCAAGGTGCCGTAATAGTGATTCTCGTTAGACATCCACAGAGACATTAGCGCTCGTAATGCCTTCCTAACACACACACATGTTCTGAGCTCATTCTCCAAACTCCTATAGCAACATGAATCTGTCTGTGCTAATCACACACACCTTCTGTCACATCAGCGTCTTTATGACCAGCAGAGACAGACAGACAGACAGGCGGAGCATCCCCACCAGCAAAGAGCTCTCAAATGAGGCTGAGCGTGAGGGGCCGTATCGCTCATTTGTGTCCTCGGTTAGCCATTGTGACGCCAGTGTCCAGGGTCCCAGCGCTGATGGAGCCGGTGATACGTGATGTGCCGTTATCTTATCAGTGTCATCGGCACAGCGGGAGGATCGACACGCTAATGATAAGACGTGTTTTGTGCTCCAGGATAACGCAGTGAGCACGCCTGGAGTTGTCATGATGTCGAGCAGATCAGATTGTGCAGTGTAGTGATATCTGCAGCACATAGAGGGCAACAAACCCACAAATCTCACATGAGATCTCTTCAAAGTCTCAGTTCGAGCTCCTAGATAGCAGTGAGATCAAATGGAGAATTTTGCTGAAGTAACATGCATTTTTATAGCTTCTTACTCAATGAATTGAGTTTTATTTCTCTTAAAAATCAGAACTAAAGCTGCTTGGTCACATTAAGAGCTATTAAGAGGTATTTTGTAACCAAGTAGTGAAAGCTATCCGTGTGAAGCGTCCCGCACCAGTTATTAAAGCAGACATGATGAGTGTGCAGCATTTCACTAATCACACTGATCCATGATTTGTTTCTGCTCATACATCAGTGTTCTCCAGACAGTGATTGACCGTGGGACAGTCTCTCCTCTCGCTGTGTCTACAGTAGCTGCGCTTCTGCTCTCGTTCCTCTGCTGGCCCTCCGTCCCAGGATGAGCTGGAAAGAAAGGCAACCCCTCCCTGCTGGGAATCTTTCGCCAGCTTTATTACGAGCAAAGGTCTGCAGCAGCTGGCACATCGAGGTCCCGGCCTGCTCTATCTTATCTCCCATCAGTCATAAATATTCAACTGAGAGGAGCAGCGAGGGACCATCTTCTTTTCTGACGTTCACACATTCTGAGACTCAATAGAAACATTCAGCGCTGGAGGAGTGAACGACAGGACGTTTCATTTTAGTGATCCCAGTGTCATTCTGCTTATCTGATTATATTTATGCCAAGTCGTGCATGCCTCAATTCAACTTGCGATTGACAATAACATTCTTGTTTTTGTCTTTTTCTTATGTTCCAAAGAGAGGGACTCAATAAATAATTTGCATTTCTATTTGTGTACACTGTTTGTTTGCCTCTAGTCTGCTGTAGTTTGCATAGAATTGAGCAGTTCAGCGCTGCCCTGCTGAATGGAACTCCAGATCTTCAACATTTAAAAACTTTAAAACTGTTCACTGGTAGCAGGATTTTACTGGGCCATCTTTCCATTTAATCACCAATTAACTACTGTAAACTGTTATCTTTGGGAAAGACACACCTTTGAACGCTATCACGAATCAGCAGTTAGTGACAAAAGGTGATAAAACCATATAAAGAGAGAAAAAGCTGTGAGGGAGATTGTGTGGTCGAGCTGCGGGGTGAAGGGCGGCCGTAAATCTCTCAGGTGGGTTGGTCAGGAGAATGAGGGTCCGTTAGTCAGTGAGTGTGAGACGGTGGTGTTTCTCCTCAGATGAAGGTCCAGACAGGAGCAGAGCAGGTGAAGGGTCAGAACTCACTGTGCAAGACGACTCCATTCACACTTAGAGACTGTTGTTGGTCGTCAGCACACAAGTGTACGTGAAAACTGCTTGTTCTTAAGTGTCAGCAGCTAACAGGCTGTATATGAACGAATGTAAATCTGGTTATTGACCTGGTTGATATCGGATGCTCACAGTGGAAGGATAGATATACTTAACTGATATGATTTATCTTGAACGTCTGATAAAAACATGATGACTCAACCATTCAGTTTATTATGCTGAAAATGTTGGGAGTCGTTGTTTAGTTCAGAAGTGATTATATTGAGGGGATTATAAATGAGTGTGTGATGCTGGGTTAAGGTTAGTTGATTGTGTGTTTTGTGTATTGGAGAGTAAATGTGCTGTAACAATGAAGATGTTACGCAAGCGATGTGTCATAAACTACTGTTTTGCAGTCATAAAGTGAGGTGTGTTTATGGATGTGTATCTGTGCCTATGCTCACACACTTTTATAAGCAGCTTGTTAAAAATCAAATGCAAATGTTATTGAATTAAAGAGCAAACAGCCGCTGCTGGTCTTTATGAATGCATGAATGTGTGGAACGGTGATTTTTGCTCTGTTCAGACTTTTTGCGGATTTTTCATTTCATATCAAAGTCAGTATGCTGTTATGAGACGGGTGATGTGTGTTTATCTGCCAATTAAAGGAGTTCTGCTCTGATGCATGCTGAGAGTCGAGCTCAAGTTCACAGACACAGACAGGTGCTCACGGACGCTCACAGTCAGTCAAACATGATCACAGATCCTAAGCATTTATAGACATTCTGAACTCTATTGGGGTTAGACAACACATCAGGACCTACTCAAAAGACTGCTTTTTAAGTTATCTTCCTGATGTATCCCAATTCCTTAGCATATCCAAAACCTCAGAACAACTTGATGATGTAACAGAAACTATGGACTCTCTCTTTTCTAGCACTTTAAATACAGTTGCTCCTTTACGCTTAAGGAAGGTTAAGGAAAACAGTTTGACACCATGGTATAATGAGCATACTCTCACCCTAAAGAGAGCAGCCCGAAAAATGGAGTGCAGCTGGAGGAAAACAAAACTAGAGGTATTTCGTATATGCTGTTTTATAACAAAGTTCGGGATGAGCAGTCGCAGTTCATTAACCTGATTAACACAAGTGGAGCCCAATCAGTAATCAACTCATGAAAAGGTATAAATAACAGCAGAACCTACCTCAGTTCATTGACAGTTTTCAGCATCCCTCCTCCACCCCATTTCTCCTCACTTATAGATCCATCTACTCTTACCACAACCGGGGGGAGTACTCTGGGTTCCGGCCACATCCTGAGCTCAGAGCCCTTCACCCGGACAGCACGCCAAATACGCATAAACTTACTGTATTAATATACGTAGAGGTGTACTCGTGAATGCTTGGCGGGAAAGTAACTTATCCAGGTGCCGATCAACCCCAGTTGGCAGCAACAAATTAAAGGTTATTGCCAATTTGAAAATTTACGAGCACAAAATCTTTCATGATTCGTGATCCTGCTCCGAACTCCCAAACTGACTAAAATGATTCGCGAACCCGCTCCGACTCTCGAATTGATTCAAATGATTCCGGATCCCCAAACTGACTTAAATGATTCGCGATCCCACTACGAACTCCCGAACTGATTCAAATGATTCGCGATCCCCAAACTGACTCAAATGATTCGCGAACCCGCTTTGAACTCCCAAACTGATTTAAATGATTCGCGATAACCATAAATGACTCAAATGATTCGCGATCCCGCTACGAACTCCCGAACTGATTCAAATGATTCGCGATTCCCATAACTGACTCAAATGATTCGCGATCCCGCTACGAACTCCCGAACTGATTCAAATGATTCGCGATCCCCATAACTGACTCAAATGATTCGCGAACCCGCTTTGATCTCCCGAACTGACTCAAATGATTCGCGATCCCCATAACTGACTCAAACGATTCGCGATCACGCTCCGAACTCCCAAACTGACTCAAATGATTCGCAATCCCCATAACTGACTCAAATGATTCGCGATCCCGCTACGAACTCCCGAACTGATTCAAATGATTCGCGATACCCCAAACTGACCCATAACTGACTCAAATGATTCGCGATCCCGCTCCGAACTCCCAAACTGACTCAAATGATTCGCGATCCCCATAACTGACTCAAATGATTCGCGATCCCGCTACGAACTCCCGAACTGATTCAAATGATTCGCGATCCCCGAACTGACTCAAATGATTCGCGAACCCGCTCCGAACTCCCGAACTGATTCAAATGGTTTGCGATCCCGCTCCGAACCCCGAACTGATTCAAATGATTTGCAATCCCCAAACTGACTCAAATAATTCGCAAATCCGCTTTGAACTCCCGAACTGATTCAAATGATTTGCGATCCCCAAACTCTAATCATTTACAAAGTATTAATATACTGTAATATTTTTGTTGTTGTTGTTGTTGTTGCTATAAAAACAGACTTAAGCCATCAATAGCCTTTAAAATGGCTTAAAATGCATTATATAAAAAAAATAATGAGACAATAATGATTGGTTAATAATAACATTGTTAAAATACCTAATGTAGGTAAATACAAAATAAACAATTTATGTACATGTTATTACAAATGCCATGTGATTGCTGCTGTAACACTTACAGGACGATCAAATCCTTGTTTAGGCTACTGACCAAACATTTTATTCATATTCACTAAATCTTTCATTTTTGGACACCTTTTTGCTATAGATGACACAGGCTTTATAATTTCTTCAACAAAAAACGTGCATATCACAACCCTTACTAAAAATAAACCATGGTTTTATAATAGTAAAACTGCTTAGTTTCCTTTTGCATGATTTCTGAATGCATGAGACTATAAAATAAATTAGAGTCATAATAAAGTTATAGCCATAGGTAAATGTTGAGAGCTACAATTGTGATTTGTAAATAATACAATTTATTCTTTTTTTTTATTTGATTAAAGTTATTTTTTCACCCCTAGGTTTTTTTTCCATCATCATATTTGAGGAAGGGGGGCTCAACAATACAATCCTGCTTATGGGAACCCTTAAGGTTTTGTTATACACATCTCTGGGAATGTGTGCTCTACACACACACACACACACACACACTGAAGCACACGTGGTGTTTTCAGCTCTTCACTATATTGATGCATGATGTAAGCTACACATTTGCACGTCAGTGCGCCATGAGAGGATTTCACCATTTCACTTGATAAAATTATCGTCATTTATACGTATCGTATTCACAGGCTGGCAGAAACGGCAATGTCTTTACGACAACCTGTCAAAATAAAATTTCGGTATAACTTGAAGAAACAGAAATATAGTACTATTGCACAGTAGAGTATGCTATATGTCAAGTAGGCCTATCAGCTAATAACAAAAGTTTTTTTTAAAGTTTGGTCTAACTCAAAGAAATTATGTACGAAATTGCACAGTAAAATATACTTAAAAAAAGATATACTAAAACATTATTTTAAAGGAATATCACACAAGTTTTCATATAAGTTTTAATTTAAGCTTGCCAAAACAATAACACCATATTTTTCAGAAACAACTTCTAAAAGTACATTTGTATTTGTGCCTATAATGTTTATTTGTTTATTATTATTGTCAGCTAATAAAAGCTATGCTTCAGGACCATATTCATATAACATCTAAGGCTAAATGTAGCTCTTGACTGGTTGAGTTAGATGATGATGAACACTGAACAGAAGAAAATCAGTTGAGTCTCCCCAGCTGGAAATGTCATTGGCTGTTAAAGTCTTGTGTTTCTTATAATAAATTTATATATTTTTAACACTGAACCTTTTATAATGCTCTTAATGACATGTGGATGCATACTGTATGCATTAGTGAGTGTGTGGTGCTTATGGGGTATGGTCACTTATTCCTTATATGTTTGTAATGTTTGTTATAACTGTTTCAAATGCAAGACATTGATTGCATGAGATTAAGTTTGTAAATGATAGCTGTGTCCTTTTGTAGTGTGCACATATATTTATCATCAAACTGTGATAACTGTGACTAAATTCAGTATATATACGTCTGCCATATGTTGCCACCCCTCAAAAATTCCTGCCCCCTTCACGCCACCCCATCAATATTTTTCTAGATCCGCCCCTGAACATATCCTACAGAAAAGCATCAAAAACTGCTAGATTTTATTACTTTTTGTCTCTTTTAGAAGAAAACCAACATAGTCCCAAGTATTTATTCAATACAGTGGCTAAATTCATTAAAACTAAAGCATCAACAGATGTTCACATTTCCCAACACCACAGCAGTAATGAATTTATGAACTACTTTACTTCTAGAATCGATACTATTAGAGATAAAATTGCAACCATTCAGCCGTCAGCTACAGTATCACATCAGACAGTGCACTATAGACCCCCTGAGGAACAGTTCCACTCATTCTCTACTATAGGAGAGGAAGAATTGTATAAACTTGTTAAATCATCTAAACCAACAACATGTTAGACCCTATACCATCTAAGCTCCTAAAAGAGGTGCTTCCAGAAGTCATAGGTCCTCTTCTGACTATTATTAATTCCTCATTGTCATTAGGATATGTCCCCAAAACCTTCAAACTGGCTGTTATTAAGCCTCTCATAAAAAAGCCACAACTTGACCCCAAAGAACTAGTTAATTATAGACCAATCTCGAATCTCCCTTTTCTGTCCAAGATAC
>NC_068386.1:291464-312916 GCF_023724105.1 Carassius gibelio | reverse complement strand
ATATGTGTTGTAACTATCCATTGTCCCATTTAGCAGTGTGTTCAGTCTTTAACCCTTCACTGATCCTCACGTCTGCTGCTCTATTCACATCCACACAGATCTGTCTCACATCTATGTCTGTCTGAAACACACCCAGAAACACTCTCACACACATCAAATCCTGTGGAATTATGCCACTCTCTGTGAAATCGTGTTTTACAAGTACTTTTACTTTAGGAGTTTGCCTTGTGCAGCCTGTCAATTAACGTCTGTGTCTCACTGATACGGAAGCATAACTGAGGCTGAGTGTGTGTAATCCTGATCTTGCTGTGTGTTTTAGGTCACATGAGCTCATACAGCATTAAGAGACATGACATATGAGTTCAGCGTGTCCCTGACCATCACACACACACTGCTGGACCCTTGTATGAGTGTGTGTGATTGGGTCATTTGTAGCTGCTAAGACACCACAATATACAATGAAACATTCTAATATAATATTCAACGAAACAATGAAACAAGCTGAAACTCGATCCATCAGAGGAGTCAACGTGTTCTTGTCTCTCTAATGGCCAATCGGCCGTTCTCTCTCTCTCTCTCTCTGTTGTCGCTAGTAATGGTTGTTATTATTCTGCACTGCTGCTGTTCTTATGAGACACAATACTCATGTTCACTGAACGCTGCTGTTACTGCAGTAAGACACTTTTAATGGCTTTTCTTGTTGCTTTTGGACAAGCATATCCTGATTTCTGCCATAAAGCTGCCAATCAAAATCACTCCATCTGGCTGAGGGTTTGCGCTGTAACCAGAGGAGTCATTCTGTCTGAATGTGAGCAGAGACCATGACAACTAGATGAGCCACAGACAGAGATCCCTTGTGAATACCTCATCACCTCGATGACCATCGGCCTAAGTCCTCTGCTCAATCTGACCTGAGCTGCAGCCTGGAATTAAAAATCGCCATGTTGGTTTTGTCTGGCAAGAGGAGATATGGCCCCCAAACTGAGTCTGGTTTATCCCAAGGATGTTTTTCTCCATTTTTTCTCAGTGTTACCCAGAAAACAGGATACAGGTTTAACTCATTCGAAATAGTTAGAAGTGATGATGTTACAGACCATTTCCTTGTATCGTGCATGCTGCGTATAACTGATATTAACTATATGTCGCAGCGTTACCGTCTGGGCAGAACTATTGTTCCAGCCACCAAAGAAAGATTCGCAAATAACCTGCCTGATCTATCTCAACTGCTATTTGTACCCAAAATACACATGAATTAGACAACATGACTGGCAACATGGGCACTATTTTCTCTAATAAATTAGAAACTGTTGCCCCCATCAAACTGAAAAAGGTTAGAGAAAAACGTACTGTACCATGGTCTCTCAAGAAAGTAACTCGTAGTCTTGAACGCAAATGGAGAAAAACTAACTTGGAAGTTTTTAGGATTGCATGGAAACACAGTATGTCCAGCTATAGACAGGCTCTAAAAACTGCTAGGGCAGAGCATATATACAAACTCATAGAAAATAACCAAAACAATCCAAGGTTTTTATTTAGCACAGTGGCTAAGTTAACAAATTACCAGACGCCACCTGATTCAAATATTCCACCAACGTTAAATAGTAATGACTTTATGAATTTCTTCACTGATAAAATAGATAACATTAGAAATACAATAGCGAATGTAGATTCTACAGCGTCTAATCCTTCAGTTTCATCCATCGCACCCAAAGATAAACTGCAGTGCTTTACAACCATAGGACAGGAAGGGTTAGGTTACCCAAACCCTAACCCTGACCTCGGAATAAGAGAGAAACAGACTAATATTAGCGTAGATGCCATTCTTCTAATGATGTAACAAGTACATCGGGTGTTATGGGAAGTTTTCCCAGTTCTGGTTTACCTAATTAATGCAGCCTAAAAATCCTTTAATGGATTTGGATATTAAAAGCATATTAGTATGTTATGTGTAAGCCAGGTTAAAGAGATGGGTCTTTAATCTAGATTTAAACTGCAAGAGTGTGTCTGCCTCCCGAACAATGTTAGGTAGGTTATTCCAGAGTTTAGGCGCCAAATAGGAAAAGGATCCGCCGCCCAGAATAATTTTGATATTCTTGGTATTATCAAATTGCCTGAGTTTTGAGAACGTAGCGGACGTAGAGGAGTATAATGTAAAAGGAGCTCATTCAAATACTGAGGTGATAAACCATTCAGGGCTTTATAAGTAATAAGCAATATTTTAAAATCTATACAATGTTTGATAGGGAGCCAGTGCAGTGTGGACAGGACCGGGCTAATATGGTCATACTTCCTGGTTCTAGTAAGAACTCTTGCTGCTGCATTTTGGACTAGCTGTAGTTAGTTTACTAAGCGTGCAGAACAACCACCCAATAAAGCATTACAATAATCTAACCTTGAGGTCATAAATGCATGGATTAACATTTCTGCATTTGACATTAAGAGCATAGGCCGTAATTTAGATATATTTTTGAGATTGAAAAATGCAGTTTTACAAATGCTAGAAACGTGGCTTTCTAAGGAAAGATTGCGATCAAGTAGCACACCTAGGTTCCTAACTGATGACGAAGAATTGACAGAGCAACCATCAAGTCTTAGACAGTGTTCTAGGTTATTACAAGCAGAGTTTTTAGGTCCTATGATTAACACCTCTGTTTTTTCTGAATTTAGCAGTAAGAATTTACTCATCATCCAGTTTTTTATATCGACTATGCATTCCGGTATTTCGGTAACACTTTAGAATAAGGTTCCAGTAGTTAATGTTAGTTAACTACTTTCGTTAACATGAACTAAGCAAGAACAATCCTAGCATTTATAAGTCTTAGTTCATGTTAATTTCAACATTTACTAATGCATTATTTAAATCAAAAGTTGGGCTTGTTAACATTAGTTAATGCACTGTGAATTACCATGAACTAACAATGAATAACTGTATTTTAATTAACTAACATTAACGAAGATGAATAAATACAGTAATACATGTATTATTCATTGTTTGTTCATGTTAATTAATACATTAACTAACATTAACTAATGGAACCTTATTCTAAAGTGTTACCAAGTTTTCTAGTCTGTGCAATAGAATGTTGTGGTCAATTGTGTCAAATGCAGCACTAAGATCCAATAAAACTAATAGAGAGATACACCCACGATCAGATGATAAGAGCAGGTCATTTGTAACTCTAAGGAGAGCAGTTTCAGTACTATGATACGGTCTAAATCCTGACTGGAAATCCTCACATATACCATTTACCTCTAAGAAGGAATATAATTGTGAGGATACCACCTTTTCTAGTATCTTGGACAGAAAAGGGAGATTCGAGATTGGTCTATAATTAACTAGTTCTTTGGGGTCAAGTTGTGGCTTTTTTATGAGAGGCTTAATAACAGCCAGTTTGAAGGTTTTGGGGACATATCCTAATGACAATGAGGAATTAATAATAGTCAGAAGAGGACCTATGACTTCTGGAAGCACCTCTTTTAGGAGCTTAGATGGTATAGGGTCTAACATGTTGTTGGTTTAGATGATTTAACAAGTTTATACAATTCTTCCTCTCCTATAGTAGAGAATGAGTGGAACTGTTCCTCAGGGGGTCTATAGTGCACTGTCTGATGTGATACTGTAGCTGACGGCTGAATGGTTGCAATTTTATCTCTAATAGTATCGATTCTAGAAGTAAAGTAGTTCATAAATTCATTACTGCTGTGGTGTTGGGAAATGTGAACATCTGTTGATGCTTTAGTTTTAATGAATTTAGCCACTGTATTGAATAAATACTTGGGACTATGTTGGTTTTCTTCTAAAAGAGACAAAAAGTAATAAAATCTAGCAGTTTTTGATGCTTTTCTGTAGGATATGTTCAGGGGCGGATCTAGAAAAATATTGATGGGGTGGCGTGAAGGGGGCAGGAATTTTTGAGGGGTGGCAACATATGGCAGACGTATATATACTGAATTTAGTCACAGTTATCACAGTTTGATGATAAATATATGTGCACACTACAAAAGGACACAGCTATCATTTACAAACTTAATCTCATGCAATCAATGTCTTGCATTTGAAACAGTTATAACAAACATTACAAACATATAAGGAATAAGTGACCATACCCCATAAGCACCACACACTCACTAATGCATACAGTATGCATCCACATGTCATTAAGAGCATTATAAAAGGTTCAGTGTTAAAAATATATAAATTTATTATAAGAAACACAAGACTTTAACAGCCAATGACATTTCCAGCTGGGGAGACTCAACTGATTTTCTTCTGTTCAGTGTTCATCATCATCTAACTCAACCAGTCAAGAGCTACATTTAGCCTTAGATGTTATATGAATATGGTCCTGAAGCATAGCTTTTATTAGCTGACAATAATAATAAACAAATAAACATTATAGGCACAAATACAAATGTACTTTTAGAAGTTGTTTCTGAAAAATATGGTGTTATTGTTTTGGCAAGCTTAAATTAAAACTTATATGAAAACTTGTGTGATATTCCTTTAAAATAATGTTTTAGTATATCTTTTTTTAAGTATATTTTACTGTGCAATTTCGTACATAATTTCTTTGAGTTAGACCAAACTTTAAAAAAAACTTTTGTTATTAGCTGATAGGCCTACTTGACATATAGCATACTCTACTGTGCAATAGTACTATATTTCTGTTTCTTCAAGTTATACCGAAATTTTATTTTGACAGGTTGTCGTAAAGACATTGCCGTTTCTGCCAGCCTGTGAATACGATACGTATAAATGACGATAATTTTATCAAGTGAAATGGTGAAATCCTCTCATGGCGCACTGACGTGCAAATGTGTAGCTTACATCATGCATCAATATAGTGAAGAGCTGAAAACACCACGTGTGCTTCAGTGTGTGTGTGTGTGTGTGTGTGTAGAGCACACATTCCCAGAGATGTGTATAACAAAACCTTAAGGGTTCCCATAAGCAGGATTGTATTGTTGAGCCCCCCTTCCTCAAATATGATGATGGAAAAAAAACCTAGGGGTGAAAAAATAACTTTAATCAAATAAAAAAAAAGAATAAATTGTATTATTTACAAATCACAATTGTAGCTCTCAACATTTACCTATGGCTATAACTTTATTATGACTCTAATTTATTTTATAGTCTCATGCATTCAGAAATCATGCAAAAGGAAACTAAGCAGTTTTACTATTATAAAACCATGGTTTATTTTTAGTAAGGGTTGTGATATGCACGTTTTTTGTTGAAGAAATTATAAAGCCTGTGTCATCTATAGCAAAAAGGTGTCCAAAAATGAAAGATTTAGTGAATATGAATAAAATGTTTGGTCAGTAGCCTAAACAAGGATTTGATCGTCCTGTAAGTGTTACAGCAGCAATCACATGGCATTTGTAATAACATGTACATAAATTGTTTATTTTGTATTTACCTACATTAGGTATTTTAACAATGTTATTATTAACCAATCATTATTGTCTCATTATTTTTTTTATATAATGCATTTTAAGCCATTTTAAAGGCTATTGATGGCTTAAGTCTGTTTTTATAGCAACAACAACAACAACAACAAAAATATTACAGTATATTAATACTTTGTAAATGATTAGAGTTTGGGGATCGCAAATCATTTGAATCAGTTCGGGAGTTCAAAGCGGATTTGCGAATTATTTGAGTCAGTTTGGGGATTGCAAATCATTTGAATCAGTTCGGGGTTCGGAGCGGGATCGCAAACCATTTGAATCAGTTCGGGAGTTCGGAGCGGGTTCGCGAATCATTTGAGTCAGTTCGGGGATCGCGAATCATTTGAATCAGTTCGGGAGTTCGTAGCGGGATCGCGAATCATTTGAGTCAGTTATGGGGATCGCGAATCATTTGAGTCAGTTTGGGAGTTCGGAGCGGGATCGCGAATCATTTGAGTCAGTTATGGGTCAGTTTGGGGTATCGCGAATCATTTGAATCAGTTCGGGAGTTCGTAGCGGGATCGCGAATCATTTGAGTCAGTTATGGGGATTGCGAATCATTTGAGTCAGTTTGGGAGTTCGGAGCGTGATCGCGAATCGTTTGAGTCAGTTATGGGGATCGCGAATCATTTGAGTCAGTTCGGGAGATCAAAGCGGGTTCGCGAATCATTTGAGTCAGTTATGGGGATCGCGAATCATTTGAATCAGTTCGGGAGTTCGTAGCGGGATCGCGAATCATTTGAGTCAGTTATGGGAATCGCGAATCATTTGAATCAGTTCGGGAGTTCGTAGCGGGATCGCGAATCATTTGAGTCATTTATGGTTATCGCGAATCATTTAAATCAGTTTGGGAGTTCAAAGCGGGTTCGCGAATCATTTGAGTCAGTTTGGGGATCGCGAATCATTTGAATCAGTTCGGGAGTTCGTAGTGGGATCGCGAATCATTTAAGTCAGTTTGGGGATCCGGAATCATTTGAATCAATTCGAGAGTCGGAGCGGGTTCGCGAATCATTTTAGTCAGTTTGGGAGTTCGGAGCAGGATCACGAATCATGAAAGATTTTGTGCTCGTAAATTTTCAAATTGGCAATAACCTTTAATTTGTTGCTGCCAACTGGGGTTGATCGGCACCTGGATAAGTTACTTTCCCGCCAAGCATTCACGAGTACACCTCTACGTATATTAATACAGTAAGTTTATGCGTATTTGGCGTGCTGTCCGGGTGAAGGGCTCTGAGCTCAGGATGTGGCCGGAACCCAGAGTACTCCCCCCGGTTGTGGTAAGAGTAGATGGATCTATAAGTGAGGAGAAATGGGGTGGAGGAGGGATGCTGAAAACTGTCAATGAACTGAGGTAGGTTCTGCTGTTATTTATACCTTTTCATGAGTTGATTACTGATTGGGCTCCACTTGTGTTAATCAGGTTAATGAACTGCGACTGCTCATCCCGAACTTTGTTATAAAACAGCATATACGAAATACCTCTAGTTTTGTTTTCCTCCAGCTGCACTCCATTTTTCGGGCTGCTCTCTTTAGGGTGAGAGTATGCTCATTATACCATGGTGTCAAACTGTTTTCCTTAACCTTCCTTAAGCGTAAAGGAGCAACTGTATTTAAAGTGCTAGAAAAGAGAGAGTCCATAGTTTCTGTTACATCATCAAGTTGTTCTGAGGTTTTGGATATGCTAAGGAATTGGGATACATCAGGAAGATAACTTAAAAAGCAGTCTTTTGAGTAGGTCCTGATGTGTTGTCTAACCCCAATAGAGTTCAGAATGTCTATAAATGCTTAGGATCTGTGATCATGTTTGACTGACTGTGAGCGTCCGTGAGCACCTGTCTGTGTCTGTGAACTTGAGCTCGACTCTCAGCATGCATCAGAGCAGAACTCCTTTAATTGGCAGATAAACACACATCACCCGTCTCATAACAGCATACTGACTTTGATATGAAATGAAAAATCCGCAAAAAGTCTGAACAGAGCAAAAATCACCGTTCCACACATTCATGCATTCATAAAGACCAGCAGCGGCTGTTTGCTCTTTAATTCAATAACATTTGCATTTGATTTTTAACAAGCTGCTTATAAAAGTGTGTGAGCATAGGCACAGATACACATCCATAAACACACCTCACTTTATGACTGCAAAACAGTAGTTTATGACACATCGCTTGCGTAACATCTTCATTGTTACAGCACATTTACTCTCCAATACACAAAACACACAATCAACTAACCTTAACCCAGCATCACACACTCATTTATAATCCCCTCAATATAATCACTTCTGAACTAAACAACGACTCCCAACATTTTCAGCATAATAAACTGAATGGTTGAGTCATCATGTTTTTATCAGACGTTCAAGATAAATCATATCAGTTAAGTATATCTATCCTTCCACTGTGAGCATCCGATATCAACCAGGTCAATAACCAGATTTACATTCGTTCATATACAGCCTGTTAGCTGCTGACACTTAAGAACAAGCAGTTTTCACGTACACTTGTGTGCTGACGACCAACAACAGTCTCTAAGTGTGAATGGAGTCGTCTTGCACAGTGAGTTCTGACCCTTCACCTGCTCTGCTCCTGTCTGGACCTTCATCTGAGGAGAAACACCACCGTCTCACACTCACTGACTAACGGACCCTCATTCTCCTGACCAACCCACCTGAGAGATTTACGGCCGCCCTTCACCCCGCAGCTCGACCACACAATCTCCCTCACAGCTTTTTCTCTCTTTATATGGTTTTATCACCTTTTGTCACTAACTGCTGATTCGTGATAGCGTTCAAAGGTGTGTCTTTCCCAAAGATAACAGTTTACAGTAGTTAATTGGTGATTAAATGGAAAGATGGCCCAGTAAAATCCTGCTACCAGTGAACAGTTTTAAAGTTTTTAAATGTTGAAGATCTGGAGTTCCATTCAGCAGGGCAGCGCTGAACTGCTCAATTCTATGCAAACTACAGCAGACTAGAGGCAAACAAACAGTGTACACAAATAGAAATGCAAATTATTTATTGAGTCCCTCTCTTTGGAACATAAGAAAAAGACAAAAACAAGAATGTTATTGTCAATCGCAAGTTGAATTGAGGCATGCACGACTTGGCATAAATATAATCAGATAAGCAGAATGACACTGGGATCACTAAAATGAAACGTCCTGTCGTTCACTCCTCCAGCGCTGAATGTTTCTATTGAGTCTCAGAATGTGTGAACGTCAGAAAAGAAGATGGTCCCTCGCTGCTCCTCTCAGTTGAATATTTATGACTGATGGGAGATAAGATAGAGCAGGCCGGGACCTCGATGTGCCAGCTGCTGCAGACCTTTGCTCGTAATAAAGCTGGCGAAAGATTCCCAGCAGGGAGGGGTTGCCTTTCTTTCCAGCTCATCCTGGGACGGAGGGCCAGCAGAGGAACGAGAGCAGAAGCGCAGCTACTGTAGACACAGCGAGAGGAGAGACTGTCCCACGGTCAATCACTGTCTGGAGAACACTGATGTATGAGCAGAAACAAATCATGGATCAGTGTGATTAGTGAAATGCTGCACACTCATCATGTCTGCTTTAATAACTGGTGCGGGACGCTTCACACGGATAGCTTTCACTACTTGGTTACAAAATACCTCTTAATAGCTCTTAATGTGACCAAGCAGCTTTAGTTCTGATTTTTAAGAGAAATAAAACTCAATTCATTGAGTAAGAAGCTATAAAAATGCATGTTACTTCAGCAAAATTCTCCATTTGATCTCACTGCTATCTAGGAGCTCGAACTGAGACTTTGAAGAGATCTCATGTGAGATTTGTGGGTTTGTTGCCCTCTATGTGCTGCAGATATCACTACACTGCACAATCTGATCTGCTCGACATCATGACAACTCCAGGCGTGCTCACTGCGTTATCCTGGAGCACAAAACACGTCTTATCATTAGCGTGTCGATCCTCCCGCTGTGCCGATGACACTGATAAGATAACGGCACATCACGTATCACCGGCTCCATCAGCGCTGGGACCCTGGACACTGGCGTCACAATGGCTAACCGAGGACACAAATGAGCGATACGGCCCCTCACGCTCAGCCTCATTTGAGAGCTCTTTGCTGGTGGGGATGCTCCGCCTGTCTGTCTGTCTGTCTCTGCTGGTCATAAAGACGCTGATGTGACAGAAGGTGTGTGTGATTAGCACAGACAGATTCATGTTGCTATAGGAGTTTGGAGAATGAGCTCAGAACATGTGTGTGTGTTAGGAAGGCATTACGAGCGCTAATGTCTCTGTGGATGTCTAACGAGAATCACTATTACGGCACCTTGACTAGTGTGTGTGTGTGTGTGTGTGTGTGTGTTTAGGACAAAGGCTGGTTTGGTAAAAGGTTGCATTATAAAGGCATTAGGTGTGTGTTCTCAGGGTCAGAGAGATGGCTCTTCACAAGCACTCGATTATCTGAGCAGATAGCAGACGGACGCAGCTCAAAGGTTCAGACAGAAAAACTCACAGCGCTTCTGGCTTTCACTAATACATTCCCACAATGCAGCAAACATATCATCTTTCAGATCAAAGAAGCTATAATTCAGCCATTCACAAGGATCAGTTATGTTTTTATGATTATTCACAATAACGTGTGAAATGAAATTTGAACCGCAACACAAATGTTCGCTCTGTTCTATGTTTCCCCACAGTTACTCGAGGACGGGACGATTCATTAATGATTGAAACTGTTACTGACAACCTGAGAAATCTGGCAGTACAAACTAAAATGACATAATTCAAACATACCTATTTATAACACATATCTTCAAATACTGTATTTGTACAAATATTAGAGTATATATATATATATATATGTATCAAGGGAGAAAGTGTATGCACGCCATAGATCACATATATAAATACTGGTAAAAAAAAATCATTTTCTGTCACCTCATAATTCAACCTTATTCCAAAAAATTTGTCTTTTTGATTACACATCAACTCTCTATTCTGTCAAATATGATTTGGCTCAACTAATATAACTTGTCACGAAACGATTGACCCAACATAACGTAACATGTGAAGATGATTCCTTGCTAAAAACGTAACATTTGTTTCAAAGCACATAATATTCAGGTGCTGTATTAAACACCGGCAGAGGCCTGACAGGACAGACTCACGTGGGAGAGAGCTGCGTTTGGGTGAGACGATGATTAATGAGCACTAATGAGTTAAAACCAGTCCGTGTCTGCAGTGCTATTTCAGGCCCTCAGAGAGAATGTTCTAGATTGCAGCCGGGATTCAGACGTCTGAGAGTCACAGACACACATAACACGTGTCCGACAATGCACTCTTATAACAACACCTTCATCATCATCATCATTATCATCTTCATTGTCATCTACAGCTAAATAAATGACAACACACAAACAGAAGATAACCTCGTGTTTGCTAGCACACAGACACACACACATCATTTCCTGCACTGATGGTGTTTGTGTAGCTGTTGCATTCATTCCACTCATGCTCTGTGATTAACTAGTCTGATCCCTAAATCAGAGCCCAACACACACACACACACACACACACATTCCTTACAGTGACGCACATCATGCACCCTGTAAATATAATATAATATAATATAATATAATATAATATAATATAATATAATATAATATAATATAAAGTCAAGTAAAAGTTAGAAGTTCATGAGAAAAAAACTTATTTATTTTAGCAAATTTTATTAGAATTATCAAAACTAACAAGTCAAATCAAAGTAAGGTCTGGTTATGTCAATGAACTGAAGATCTGCTCAGAATCATTCAGTAAGTGATTGTCTTTCTACAGTGACTCTCTGCTGCACAAAGATTCGATGAATCTGTTATAGATACTTACATTTTCACACGTTTTGCTGGCAGAAATCATGAGAACATGCTGTGATGCTGGATGCAGATTTTAGAATTATGTGTGATTAACATGTCAGCATTAAAACAGAAGAGTCATTCACAGACACACACACACACACACACACCACTGTCACCTCAAGTTAATCAAAACTCGATGTGTACTGTGGCGCTCTGCAGACATGACAGCTTCATAGGAGAAGTTCAGATGAGTGCCTGATGTGGTCATCTATTTTTCAGCAGTAATTGAGTTTGCGGGTCACACACACTCTCACACACAGACACACATATACACACACACCTGCTTTCCATAGACCAGCTGTGGCTGTTCTCCCAGCAGGGCCTCCAGATGGAGCTGCATCAGGGGACCCATCAGCTCCTGCAGGACTGTGCGTCTCGTCTTCTATGGGTGAAACGTGAGTGTGTTGAAGGTCAGAGTTTGTGACAGTATGATGTCATGTCCCTGTTTTTGGCTGGTGGAGGGAAGCTGTAAGCCGCTGCTTATAAACTCTGATTAATTAAAGATCAGACTCGCTCCTCCTGAAATTACGTTTAGCATCTTCACTGATTCATATTTTAAATTTGTTATAATTCTTGTTCTTCATTATGGACCAAAAATATAATCATTTGTACTTCATTATAGAAATGTCTGTGATTTTATTAAAATCCAAGATAGAAATCACACTGTTAATATTCCCTCCTCATATATCCAGGTCATATATCCTAACCCTGAATTTAAAAAAAAATGTAAATAAGAAATATGATGACAACTAAACTGTGACTCCTTTATTCTGTTGATACACAGTTCTGACCTGTTTTTTACTGTGAGCTGTGCTACATCTTCTCACCAGCAGAGGGAGGCACAGTCCGGCTGATCAATAATGAATTTGTTTTTACTCTGAGGAGAGAGGATGAGATGAGATGAGACCAGACTGCGGTGCTTACATGTGTGTCATCAGAGGGATGTGGGATAGAGAGATACCCATCATGCACTGTACTGTTTGGACGGCAGTGAGGGGAAAGCAGTTCATGGTGATTCCTGTTGACAGCTTGCGTTCCTCTCAAAGCTTCAGTGTCTGAGAATTAACAGGAGAAACAACCTGCTCATTATCAGCACGGCACAAAGACATTACAGGGACATGATCAAACTCATATTTTTTGTTGCAGTTTAATCCAGTTTCCACAGTTGTGACAGAAACACGTTGAGCAGAGGAAGCAGAAAGCGTGTTTCCAAGGAAACGGAGCTCATCGTCATGACGGCTCTCCCATGAGATACTGCGGGTGGAAGCAGCGACAAACAAGAACCAGAACGCAGACTCCTGTGCTGCTGCTGCATGTTCAACAGAAACCCTAGCATACAAACATAAGCTGTACACAATGAGAGAGGAGGATAGGAAAGGAAAGGAAAGGAAAGGAAAGGAAAGGAGGAGAGAATTGAGGAGTGGAGAGGAGAGGATAGGATAGGAAAGGGGAGGAGAGAAGAGAGGAGGAGAGGGGAGAGGGAAGGAAAGGAGAGGAGAGGAAAGATGAGAGGAGAAGAGAGGGGAGCAGAGGAGAGGAGAGGAGAGAGGGGAGGAGATGAGAGAAGAAGAGAGGAGTGGAGAAGAGAGACTGAAAAGGGAGGAGTGGAAAGGAAAGAAGAGAGGAGGAGAGGACAGAGGGAAGGAGTGGGGAGGAAAGGAGAGGGGAGGAAAAGAGAGGAGAAAAGAAGAGAGGAGGAAGGAGAGAGGAGGAGAGAGGATGAAAAGAGAGGAGAGGGGAGGAAAGGGGGAGGGGAGGAGAGGAAGAGAGAGGGGAAGGGAGAAGAGGAAAGGAGAGGAAGAGAAGAGGTGGAGATGAGAGAGGGGAGGAGAGGGGAGGAGGAGAGGTGAGGAAAATAGAGGAGGAAAGAAGAGAGGAGGAAGGAGAGGAGAGGAGAGAGAGAAGGAGAGGGAAGGAAAGGAGAGGGGAGGAAAAGAGAGGAGAGGGGAGGAAAGGGGGAGGAGAGAAGAGGAGGAGAGAGGGGAAGGGAGCAGAGGGAAGGAGAGGAAGAGAAGAGGAGGAGAGGAGAGAGGGGAGGAAAGGAGAGGTAAGGAAAAGAGAGGAGGAGAGAGGGGAAGGGAGCAGAGGGAAGGAGAGAGGAGAGGAGAGAGAGAAGGAGAGGGGAGGAAAAGAGAGGAGAAAAGAAGAGAGGAGGAAGGAGAGAGGAGGAGAGGGGATGAAAAGAGAGGAGAGGGGAGGAAAGGGGGAGAGGAGGAGAGGAGGAGAGAGGGGAAGGGAGAAAAGGAAAGGAGGGGAAGAGAAGAGGATCGAGGAGAGGAGAGAGGGGAGGAGAGGGGAGGAAGGAGAGGTGAGGAAAAGAGAGGAGGAAAGAAGAGAGGAGGAAGGAGAGGAGAGGAGAGAGAGAAGGAGAGGGGAGGAAAGAAGAGAGGAGGAAAAGAGAGGAGAAAAGAAGAGAGAAGGAAGAAGAGAGGAGGAGAGGGGATGAAAAGAGAGGAGAGGGGAGGAAAGGGGGAGGAGAGGAGAGGAGGAGAGAGGAGAAGGGAGAAGAGGGAAGGAGAGGAAGAGAATAGGAGGAGAGAGGGGAGGCAAGAAGAGGTAAGGAAAAGAGAGGAGGAAAGAAGAGAGGAGGAAGGAGAGAGGAGAGGAGAGAGAGAAGGAGAGGGGAGGAAAAGAGAGGAGAAAAGAAGAGAGGAGGAAGGAGAGAGGAGGAGAGGGGAGGAAAAGAGAGGAGAGGGGAGGAAAGGGGGAGGAGAGAAGAGGAGGAGAGAGGGGAAGGGAGCAGAGGGAAGGAGAGGAAGAGAAGAGGAGGAGAGGAGAGAGGGGAGGGAAGGAGAGGTAAGGAAAAGAGAGGAGGAAAGAAGAGAGGAGGAAGGAGAGAGGAGAGGAGAGAGAGAAGGAGAGGGGAGGAAAAGAGAGGAGAAAAGAAGAGAGGAGGAAGGAGAGAGGAGGAGAGGGGATGAAAAGAGAGGAGAGGGGAGGAAAGGGGGAGAGGAGGAGAGGAGGAGAGAGGGGAAGGGAGAAAAGGAAAGGAGGGGAAGAGAAGAGGATCGAGGAGAGGAGAGAGGGGAGGAGAGGGGAGGAAGGAGAGGTGAGGAAAAGAGAGGAGGAAAGAAGAGAGGAGGAAGGAGAGGAGAGGAGAGAGAGAAGGAGAGGGGAGGAAAGAAGAGAGGAGGAAAAGAGAGGAGAAAAGAAGAGAGAAGGAAGAAGAGAGGAGGAGAGGGGATGAAAAGAGAGGAGAGGGGAGGAAAGGGGGAGGAGAGGAGAGGAGGAGAGAGGAGAAGGGAGAAGAGGGAAGGAGAGGAAGAGAATAGGAGGAGAGAGGGGAGGCAAGAAGAGGTAAGGAAAAGAGAGGAGGAAAGAAGAGAGGAGGAAGGAGAGAGGAGAGGAGAGAGAGAAGGAGAGGGGAGGAAAAGAGAGGAGAAAAGAAGAGAGGAGGAAGGAGAGAGGAGGAGAGGGGAGGAAAAGAGAGGAGAGGGGAGGAAAGGGGGAGGAGAGAAGAGGAGGAGAGAGGGGAAGGGAGCAGAGGGAAGGAGAGGAAGAGAAGAGGAGGAGAGGAGAGAGGGGAGGGAAGGAGAGGTAAGGAAAAGAGAGGAGGAAAGAAGAGAGGAGGAAGGAGAGAGGAGAGGAGAGAGAGAAGGAGAGGGGAGGAAAAGAGAGGAGAAAAGAAGAGAGGAGGAAGGAGAGAGGAGGAGAGGAGGAGAGAGGGGGAAGGAGAAAGGAAAGGAGGGAAGAGAAGAGGAGAGAGGAGAGGAGAGAGGGGAGGAGAGGGAGGAGAGGGGAGGAAGGAGAGGGGAGGAAAGAGAGGAGGAAGAGAGAGGAGGAAGGAGAGGAGAGGAGAGAGAGAAGAGAGAGGAAAGGAGAGAGGGAATGAAGAGGGAGGAGAGGGGAAGGAAGGGTGAGGGAAGGAGAGGAGGAGGAGAGGTGAGGAGAGGGGAAGGAGGAGAGGTGAGGGGAGGAGGAGAGGGTGAGGAAGGAGAGGAGAGGGGAGGAAGAGAGGGAGAGGGAGAGAGGAAGGAGGAGAAGGGAGAGGAGGAGAGAGAGAGAGAGGGAGAGAGAGGGGAGGAGAGGAGGAGGAGAGGAGAGGAGAAGGAGAGAGAGGAGAGAGAGAGAGGAGAGGAGGGAGAAGAGAGGAGAGGAGAGGAGGAAAGGGAGAGAGGAGGAGAGGAGAGGAGAGGAGAGGAGAGAGAGAGAGGAGAGGAGAGCGGGAAGGAGAGGAGTGGAGTGGAGAGGATAGAAGAGAGGAGGAAAGGAGGAGAGGAGATAAGAGGAGAGGAGGAGAGGAGAGAAGTGGAGAGGAGAGAAGAGAGGAGGAGAGGAGAGGAGAGAGGGGAGAATAGGAGGAAAGGAGGAGAGGAGAGAAGACAAGAGAGGAGAGGAGAGGGGAGGAGGAGAGGAGAGGAGAGGAGAGGGGAGGAGAGGAGGAAAGGAGAGGAGAGAAGAGAGGAGGAGAGGAGAGGAGAGGAGAGAGGGGAGAATAGGAGGAAAGGAGGAGAGGAGAGAAGAGAGAGGAGAGAGGAGGAGAGGAGAGAAGAGAAGAGAAAGAGAAGAGAAGAGAAGAGAAAGAGAAGAGAAGAGAGGAGAGGAGAGGAGGAGAGAGGAGATGGGAGAATAGGAGGAGAGGAGAGAAGAGAGGAGAGGAGGAGAGGAGATGAGAGAGGAGGAGGGGAGGAAAGGGGGAGGAGAGGAGAGGAGGAGAGAGGGGAAGGGAGAAGAGGGAAGGAGAAGAAGGGAAGAAGAGGAGAGGAGAGTGGGGCGGAAAGGAGAGGTGAGGAAAAGAGAGGAGGAAAGAAGAGAGGAGGAAGGAGAGAGGAGAGGATAGATAAGGAGAGGGGAGGAGGGGAGAGGAGAGAAGAGAAGAGAAGAGAAGAGAAGAGAAGAGAAGAGAAGAGAAGAGAGGGGAGGAGGAGAGCAGAGGAGAGGAGAGAGGAGATGGGAGAATAGGAAGAGAGGAGGAGAAGAGAGTGGATGAGAGAGGACAGGGGAGAGGGGAGAATTTTGCATTTGTAGTCTAACCATAGACTGTAAAAAAATGTCACTCATAGACTCCTCAACAGCGGTTTTGAAGCCTAAAGTGTGCAGAGCGGGCCGTCGCCATCTTGGCAGCGCGTCACCGCGCGACTCTCCCGGATAATCGAAAATGGGCAATAGACCAAATAGACCAAAATAATTTTTTGAACCAGGCTGTAAACATGTTTTTTTCTGCTGTAAAGTTGGGCATTTTAACATGGGGAGTCTATGGGACTGACTCTCTTCTGCAGCCAGCCTCAAGCGGCCAGTCGATGAATTACAGTTTTAGTCACTTCCTTATTGGCTTCACGAGAGAGAGCGCGAGGTTGCCGCTCGAGTCCAACTGAAAAACTTTGTTTCGTTCTCAGAGAAAAGCCAAATCTGCAAATATTGCTGCAAAATTCGAAGCATCGTGCATCACCTGAGGTAGAAACACAGTCCAGAAACAAAGAGCCGATAGACACACTCTCAAAGGCCAAAACTGAAATACTGTTACACATGTACATAATGTTCCATTTGTCAGTCCAGCAGTTGCTACAGGAAAATCGCTATTATTATTATTATTATTATTTATTTATTTTCTATATTTTTTCTATATGTATCTATGGGTATATATGATATTTCCATATTAGTTATATATTACATATTATTTATAAAATATAAATAAATGTTTAGATGTTCTAATGTAAATGTTCAGATGTTACACCATTCTCTTTGTCTTGCTAATAAAGCTATTTGAATTGAACGTACTGTTGTGCAAAGGTTTTTTTTTTGTTAACTATTTCTTTAATATTTGTATTAAGAAAGTATACATATACTTATTTAATTATTTTACAGATGTGTTTTTGTTTTGTTTATAAATTATATAATAATTTATTCCTTAATTCATGTAATGGACATTGCTTTGGCAATACTGTGCAAGTCATGCCAATAAAGCTCAGAAGCCCATTTTCAAAAGCATCATGATAATGTTCTACTAAGAGCAGAAAAAATATTTTCTTGACAATTATCATTATTACCATAATCCAAAAAAAGAAAACAATACACTCTCATTACTGTAATGCATCTAGACAATCTGCTTAAGTTTCTTGTAATTGCCATGATTTAAATGGCTTTTGTTAGATTCTTCTCAAAGCAACAGTTTTTATTCAATGATTTGTTAAATAAATGTTAGGCAGCACATCCAACACTGACATTTATTTTATTACACATTAGAGTTATGAGATTTTGGGGGTAATTGTTTCATGAAAATACTGTCACAATGCAAAAAAAGCACTGAGAAAATTGCAATCTCAGTGGTTTTAAAAAGAAAATAAATTATGAGCTACAAAGATAACAAATCCACACAGGTAATAAACACATTAGTGCTCATTATTAGCTGATTCAGATGTTGTGTACAGCTTTCTAGCACAGAACATGAGCTCAAGTACATTATGTAATGAATCTGATTCTGTCCTCACATCCACATTTTAAGATTACACCAGAAAACACCTAAACACACATATTGGACCTTTACATGTGAGCATATACTGTTTAATTCTAATGCAGCACGATGTCAGACCTCTGACCCCAACCGTCAGGATCACATTCTGCATTTACAATTCAAATCAAACAACAGCGATACTAACAAATGAAGAATGATAACTTGACGTATCACCTCTGACAACTGTAGAACAGAAATTGGTTTGCCTTAGGGACGTGTGAAATTCATTCAAAAGCAACAAAACATAGGAGTATGCCGTACGGTTCACGGGCAAATCCCAAATGGAAGTGATCTTCCCTATCCCCTTGGAGTGGGGATTTTGAGTGAGCAGGGGCACATGCATGCCATTATGTAGCATAACTGTTGCAAATAAACACAGTTAATATACACAGTTAATAACGCACGTGCCCTGCTCACTCAAAAGTCTCCACTCCAAGGGGATAGGGATGATTACTTCTATTTCCTCCATGAACAGTTTGACACTGATAATCGTACCGACACATCCCTGACAAAACATCACTGAAAATCAGTTGTTTCAAAGTCGATTTCAGATGGACTGTTGTTACATCTCTGATGGTGTAAAGATTTACCTGGATCACTATAAACAGGACCATCCTTAGGACCCCGCACTTGAGGGGTCCCCACAGAGATTGTGAACGGATTGAAAGGGGCCCTGTGTCAGCTAAGGACGGCCCTGACTGTAAACCTTCATTTACAGATAGTCAAAATAATATCAGTACAGTTAATCTAGTCACTTCAATTGTTTTTCCTTTCTGTATAACAGCGATAGAGAAAACATCTATCTCACTGCATATATAGTGACAACCAGGAGAGATTCAGCACTAAATCCCCTGAACCTTCCACCAGTAAAGACCTGCTGTTCCCTCAAACTAAACGAAGCTGCTGCGCATGCTGGAGAGAAAACTGAGAGAGATCCCAGAAGAAGGAGTTGATTCACTAAGGGTCCCATCCCTGCTCGTATATACATACACACACCATTATTATGATCAGATGTTCTGCGAGTCTTGCTGTTGAGATCAGAATTAGGTGTGAGATCTATGATGAAAACGCACCACTGACATCAAGCTGTTCCCGTCTAATGCAGAGACATGTTTAAACTGTGATCACTGGGTGAACTGCGACTCATGTTGGACAGACTGGCCATCAGTGTTTTGACTTTGTGAGCATAGTAATTCCTCAGATTCACAGACGGAGCCTCCTTTATTCCCCCGTCGAAGTTGCAGCTCCGCATGACGGTCTCCAGCTGTTTCTGTCTCTTGTAAAACAGAGAAAATTTATTAAATATCAAAGTGATAGGAAGCACGACAACCAATATTCCTGCGAGTATGCAAGCTGAGGCCGTCAATTTGCCCACGACGGAGCCAGGAACAACGTCGCCGTATCCCACAGTGGTCATGCTGACCGTGGCCCACCACCAGCCGGCAGGGATGGTGTTCAATCCCTCGTTGTCCTCTTTCTCGACGGTGTAGGCCATGACGGAGAAGAAGGACACTCCCACGGCCAAATACAGCAGCAGCAGGCCGATCTCCTTGTAGCTGTTCTTGAGCGTGGCTCCGAGCGAGCGCAGGCCTGTGGAGTGACGCGCCAGCTTCAGGATGCGGAAGACCCTCATCAATCTCAGCACCTGAGCCACTCGACCCAGGTTCGCCAGTGCTGGGCTGCTCTCCGCCACCAGGTTAATGACCAGGGTCAGATAAAAAGGCAAGATGGACACCAGGTCGATCAGGTTCAGAGGGTGTTTGAAGAAATGCAGAAGGTCTGGTGCCACAGCGAATCTGGAGAGCAGCTCAAACGTGAACCACCCAATTCCAAAATGCTCCACGACCTCGAAGCGAGGGTCCTCACGGGGCTTTCCATCAGCGTCCAGCTGCGTGAACTCGCTCATGCTGTTCATACACATGGTGGCAATGGAGACCAACAACACCAGAATGGAGAAGATACTGATGAGCCGGCTGGGGATGGAATAGCCAGGATTGTCCAGCATCAACCAGATTCTCCTCCGGACGCTTCCGAGCAGCTGCTTGTCAAATTTACCGGCATCATTGTAGAACTCCAGGATCTCATCAAAAGATGAAGTGGTGCTCCTCTCTTCACTCTTGTCATCCCAGTCGGTCTCCTCGGGTTCCATCATGCGGCAGTGATAGGAGCCGCTGCAGCACGAGTCGAGGAACAGCTCGTCAATGCCCCAGTACTCAATCTCCTGACTGAAGGAAAAGATGCAGAGCTCATCCATGACGTGTAGCCGCCCCGTGTTGTAGAAGTGTAACACATAAGGGAAAAGCGCCGGATTGCGGTCAAAGTAGAACTCATTTTCAGAGTCGTCGTAGTCGTCGCACAGTTCGAGGATGGACTCTTTGGACCGACACCTTAGCAGGCGAGCGAGTCTGGTCTCGGGGAAGCGAGAGAGTCGCTTGGACAGCAGCCGCCGCCGGAAGCCTCCCACATTGATGCGTATAGCGCCCTCCTCCGGCGCGCAGGCGCTCTGCACGCTCATGACGGATCACTCAGAGGATGAGGGAAGCACAGTCTTCTGTGAGTTTGGTCTGTCTCTGAGGAGCTGCAGTCTGGTGAAAATTAAGCAGAATGACAAAACCGTTTACAAACGTTCTCCCATCAATATATCCATTTACTGCATCGGCTCCCTCGAAGCGGCAGATATCTTCACAGGAACCTTTCATCTGTCACAAGAATCGCGAACAGCTCGATGAATCCTCCCGGTTAAGCCGATCTCGGTGAACTCGTTTCTTATTCACATGCAGTTTCTGTGAATATGATTCATATGTGAGGCGTTTTAGAGCGTGATAAACTCACGGCGATATTCCAGCGTTCACAGCACGCGCACAGCTGCAGGCGCGCGCACGACAGTGACGCCGCTGAATCCCGCACATGACGGGGGCGATATCATGATACAAAAACACGCTTCTGTCCGTTTAAAATGTTAAAACGCTGATGACTTTAAGTCAGCTCTGGAAAATATCCCACAGTGTCCACAGAATCCACGGAGACCCGACGGGCGTGTCTACTGTAAAAATATGATATCTGTCATGATCATAACTGGGTAAAGCATCTCAGGAGCCTTTTTTTGGCAGTTGTGGTTTACACTAGATAAAGTAATGTATGGATAAAAAGTGTCTGACCAATAAATGTCAAAGCAGCTTCGAACAGTCGAACAGGAAAATAGATTGTCAGTAAACCAAGAGTAATTTTTCCAGCTAAATTCATTTTATTGATGATTCAGTGATTTCAGTCATCACCCATTTAAACTCTATTTCAAAAGTGTTGGTGACAGAAATGGAGAAAAAAACCTTGGGAAAAATGTAAATGTTTAGACTTCCAGTTGAGAAAAGCCCACTTAGAACAGAGCCTTTGTAAGTAATATACAGACAACTTAGCCTTTTATTTTCTGTATCTTTAAATAAAATTTTCTTTACTTTTATGATGATCATGAGCCATTTTGATTTGTGTTATGTTGGTTGTTTGTTTTATTTTTTAAGGTTTCATTGGCCACTTTTGCTACTGTAAACCTTACAATCACACATTAAAACATATTCTCAGTGTTAGCATGCAAGAATGTCCTGTAAAATAAGATAATAGATCTACTGTCCATCCAGCACAGACTGCCCCCGCCTGCAACTCACACA
>NC_068386.1:267297-290964 GCF_023724105.1 Carassius gibelio | reverse complement strand
GAAAACCCATCCAGCAGAGGAAAGAAAGTAGTTTAACATCACAAACACCCATTGAGTGGACACAAACTCATCAAGTGATACTGAGCAACCTCTTGGATCACCTTGCAAAACCTCCAGTCCTGGTTTTCCCAGATTTCACTCAGCCCTTTGTGCTACACTGTGATGCATCCCAGGAAGGGTTGGGTGCGATATTGTATCAACGTCAGAATGGTAAGATGGTAGTAATGTAATGGCTTACGGCTCCAGAACACTAAGTGCCCCAGAGAAAAGGTATCACATGCTTTCTGGCAAGCTTAAATTTCTGGCATTAAAGTGGGCTGTTTGTGAGTTTCCGCCATTACTTGAACCATCTTTTGTTGTCTACAATCCTGGATAACAATCCTTTGACCTATGTGCTCACCCCTTCCAAACTGAATGCCACCGGGCACAGATGGGTTACCGGCCGGGTAGAAATAATGCTGATGCGGATGATCTGTCATGCATGCCACAGGACATCGACAAATTTATGGAGCAGTGCACAGAACAAATACAACCAGAAGTCCTTCAAGCTTCAATGGAGGGAGTGGTAGTGGAGTGTGAAAATCCCTCACAAGGAGCAGGGTTGATTCATTTTAATGCCTTGAGTCTAGTGAGAGAGAGAGACCAAAGTGAACTGGGTCCAGCACTGTCCCCAGCTCAGGTTCGAGAAGCTCAGGAGAATGACAGCATTATTGGGAAAGTCCTAAAGTTGAAGGAGAAAGACCAACGACCAAGTAGAGAGGTAGTAAAAGCAGAACATCCGGATGTGACAATGCTGTTAAAACAATGGTTCAAACTCTGGCTGGGTGAAGATGGAGCACTGTATAGGAAAACTAAGAAAAGAGAACAGTTGCTCTTGCCTGAGTCTTACCATTCCCTGATTCTAACTGAACTCCACCAAAAGATGGGTCATCTGGGTGTGGAGAGAACCCTCTGCCTCATCAGAGACTGCTTTTACTGGCCAAGAATGCAGAGAGATGTTGAACACTTTGTAACCAAAGTATGTGAGTGTCTGAAAAAGAAAAAGCCAGTCAAACGAAGTCAAGCACCTTTAACTCCGATTCACACGACATATCCATTCAAAATGGTCTCAATCGACTTTCTTTATCTGGAGGCCTGCAAGCAAGGTATCGAATAAATTATTGTTGTGATGGATCACTTTACTAGGTTTGCACAGGCATATGCAAAGATAAATCTGCTAAGACTGTTGCAGAGAAACTTTTCAATGACTTTGCTTTGAAGTTTGGGTTTCCCTGTAAAATCCATCATGACATGGGCAAAGAATTTAACCCTTATGCGTTGTTGGGGACGTTTTCGTCCACTAGGGGGTAAAGTTGAGTCTTATTTTGGCCACAACTTTCTCTGTGTTTGAGCTAATGGAATGATTTTTGGTGACAAATCTTATTTTGACCCATATTTTTCAAAAACTCAACGGTACACTGTGGGCAAATTCACTACCCTTTCGAGTTGTTAGTGGATGAAAACATCCACTAAATTAAACTGCTGTAAAAATGTACCAGATAAATATTTGTTTTCCATTTTTTTTGCATAACTCAATTAATCAACTTCAGTCCTGATCAAAACTACCAAATGTTTAAAAAAAATTCCAAGATTTTAACTTTTTAATTACCAAATTCATAAATGATGTCACTGATTTGGAACCCCCCCCCCCCACAAAATTACATATTTACAATATAAAAAGTGATTGTGGACTGGATATTTTTTTACCTTTTATCAAAGTCTTGGGCATGTCAAAGATTAGTAACAAAATTGGCTTTGATGCATTGTTAGTTTTTGTGCAGCATTAGATTTACATTTTTTCTCCCTAATTAGTTGTTGGTGGCTGTTTTTGCCCCATTGACTTCCATTATAACAACATTTTTTGATTGCAAAGCCATGACACCATACAATCATGCATTCCTGATTGTTTGTAGTTTTCCCTTTTGGGAAGATGTAAAAAAATATATTTTTAAAGTTGATCACTAGGTGGGACCATTAAATAAGCCCCTTGCAAAAAAACGGCTTAGTTTCTGGCTTGTATATGGAGTATAATAGCAAATTATAGTGTTTGTGTGTGTGAGAGATTCTTGATTGTTGGTGGTTTTCCCTGTTGGGAAGAGGTAACATTTGTTATTTTTTACAGTTGATCACTAGGTGGGACCATTTACCCTTTAGATAGGCCCGTGCTAAAAAAGGCTTAGTTTCTGGCTTGTATATAGAGTTATATGGAGTATAATAGCAAATTATAGTGTGTGTGTGTTTGTGCGTGTGTGTGTGTGTGAGAGAGAGAGAGAGAGAGAGAGAGAGAAAGAGAGGGTGTGAGAGATACCTTTGTGCACTTACCTTGATGTACAGGATCGGAAAAAATCCAAATATGCACTTCATGCTCTCAGAACTACATGGAGTAAACAATAAAACAAGAAGTGTGTTTATGCACATGCTGCCTTATGATGGTGAAAAGTACAGATGGCCTATATTTGAAATGCTCGTCTTTTCTTGATGGTAATGCCAGTTTAAAACCTTGAAATCCTGTAAAAAAATCTACTTCGCATCAAATTTATGAACAATGTATTATGAACCAAAATGCAATACCAACTTCAAATAAGCTGCAGCTCGCTGGAGGGGTCAAGCTGCATAATCATTTCTAAAACTTTGGTACAAGTTGTTGCTGCTCTTCTCACCATTAAATGACCAGCACGATGCCATGCAAGTGTTTAAATCCATGTACTTTGTTTTTGTTTAGTCTATTCCCTTGTTAAGTCTGACGTCACGTAGCAGCGCTTCCGTGTCCAAATGCTCTATCAGTTACCACGAGAAAACAACAAAAGGTGCTAATATAAACTCACAATGTGATAGAATACTAGCGAAAAAGTTATAATCTTAACCTTTAACTCCATACTGAAGTCCCTGATAGCCAGACAATGAAAATATAAATATAAAAAAAAATATATAAAAATTATTTGTGTTTGGGACACTGTGAGCATGGAGACTGTAGTGTATATCGTAAGTTTGAAAGCGTTTAGCTTAAATTATCAATATGAATAAACAATGCTCACAAACTGCTGCTGAGGTCATATTCTCAAGTGAAGCGAGTTGAGGTCTGGACCCGAAAACAGCGCTTCTTACGTCATCACTTAACAACCAAATACTTTCACCACCATTAAAAGGCAGCAGGTGCATAAATACACTTTTGTTTACTCCATGTAGTTCTGAGAGCTGAGGTGTACATTTTGATTTTCTGAAATACATCAAGGTAAGTGCGCAAAGGTCTCTCTCACACACTCTGTCTCTCTCTTTCTCAAACACACACACATACACACACAATATAATATGCTGTTATACTCCATATAGTTTCATATACAAGTCAGAAACTAAGCTTTTTTTGCACAGGCCTATCCAAAGGGTTAATGGTCCCACCTAGTGATCAACTGTAAAAATAACAAATGTTACCTCTTCCCAACAGGGAAAACCACCAACAATCAAGAATCTCACACACACAGAAACACTATAATTTGCTATTATACTCCATATACAAGCCCGAAACTAAGCCTTTTTTTGCACAGGCCTATCTAAAGGGTTAATGGTCCCACCTAGTGATCAACTGTAAAAATCATTTTTTTTTCCTCTTCCCAAAAGGGAAAACCACAAACAATCAAGAATGCATGATTATATGGTGTCATGGCTTTGCAATCAAAAAATGTCGTTATAATGGAAGTCAATGGGGCAAAAACAGCCACCAACAACTAATTAGGGAGAAAAACAATTAATCTAATGCTGCACAAAAACTAAAAATGCATCAAAGCCAATGTTGCTACTAATCTTTGACATGCCCAAGACTGTTATAAAAAGTAAAAAAAAAAATCCAGCCACAATTACTTTTATATTGAAAAAAAGTCATTTTGTGTGTTTTTTCCCCCCAAATCAGTGACATCATTTATAAACTTGGCAATTAAAGAGTTAAATTCTTGGATTCTTTTAAACATTTGGTAGTTTTGATCAGGACTGAAGTTGATTAACAGATTTATGCAAAAAAAAAAATTTTAAAAAATATGAACGATACATTTTTACAGCAGTTTGAGTGGATGTTTTCATCCCGAACATAACGAAAGGATAGTGAATTTGAACAATGCACAAGGGTTAACAATAAACTGATGAAGAAACTGAAAGAACTCTGTAGAATTTGCGGATAACACACCACACCCTACCATCCACAAGGCAATGGACAAATGGAGCGATTCAATCCCACCCTATTGTCCATGCCCAGTACCCTTACGGATGAGGAAAAAGTAGACTGGAAGAATTCCTTGGCCAAAGTGGTTCATGCATAAAATTGCACACGAAGTGAAGCAACAGGGTTTTCTCCGAACTACTTGTTGTATGTAAGATCCTCTTGCTTACCACTTGACATTCTTTTCAACCTGAAGACAAATGAGAAGTATGGCACTTACCAGGACTATGTGTCTCATTGGAAGGAAAAGATGAGTGAGGCATACCAAATTGCATCAAAGACAGCTTCAAAAACAGCAGCCCTTGGGAAAGCCTACTATGACCAGAAGGCTCAAGGGAGAGATCTTCAGCCTGGTGACCGGGTCCTGATCCACAATCTAACTCTGAGGGGGGGTCCCGGGAATATACGGTCATACTGGGAAGATTAGGTACATGTGGTAAAGGAAAGGAAACACGCCGAAAGTCCAGTATGAAGTGAGACCTGAAAGGGAAAATGGGAAAAGCTGTGTCATCCACAGAAATCTTCTCCTACCGTGTGACTTCCTGCCGCTGGAAAAGGAAAAATCGTATCGACTCAGAAAATGCAGAGACAAGCAATTCTGTGTTAACCATCAGCAACGCTTCACTTGTGATTGACTTTCAAATGTTATATCTGTCTTGCAGGTTTGCATACAACATTGCTATATTCAATGTGTTGAACCAGAATCGACATCTGCTTCTTTCTACATGTGTAAAATATAGTGTGTAATGTTACAAAAAAGCTTTTTATTTTTGATAAATGCTGATCTTTGGATATTTTTTATTAATCAAAGAATCCTGAAAAAAAAATACTAAACTGTTTTAAATATTGATCATATAAATAATTAAAAAACAGCAAATCAGCATATTAGAATAATTACTTATGGATCATGTGACACTAAAGACTGGAACAATGGAGTAATGGTGCTGAAAATTTAGCATTTACATTTTAAAATATATTCAAATAGAAATCAGTTATTTTAAATAGTAAAAAATATTTTAATATATTATTGCTTCTGTTGTATTTTGAATCAAATATAAATGTAGGTTTGGTGAGCATAAGATAATTATTTCACAAACAGGCAGGGGCGTAGCCATCTTTTCAGAAGTGAGGGGGACAGAAATTAAATATATATAACATTTCTGTAATCTATATAGCCTACCAATCAACAGTTTTTGAACTGTAATATATTTAGTTTTTAAAGAAGTCTATTCTACTCACCAAGCCTGCATTTATTTGATCCAAAGTACAGCAAAAACAGTAATATTTCGAAATATTTTTATATTTAAAATAACTTTTTCCCCTATTTGAATATATTTTAAAATGTAATTTATTTGTGTGATAAAAAGCTGTATTTTCAGCATCATTACTCCTGTCTTCAGTGTCACATTCTTCAGAAATCATTCTAATATGCTGATTTGCTGATTGTCAATATTTAAAATATTTTTCAATTTTTTTTAAATATTTTTCAGTATTCTTTGATGAATATAAGGATCCAAAGATCAGCATTTATGTGAAGTAAAAAGCTTTTGCAATATAATACACTATATCATTCAAAAGCTTAGAGAAAATAAATTATAGAAATGAACACTTATATTTAGCAAGGACTCTTTTGTGGGTTCCCAGCAACACCACTGCTCCCTGGGCACCACTGCTCCGGGTGTGTGTTCACAGTGTGTGTGTGCACTTTGGATGGGTTAAATGGAGAGCACAAATTATGAGTATGGGTCACCATACTTGGCTGAATGTCACTTCATTTCACTTTGAATTTATCAAAAGTGATGATGAAGTAATAATTTTTTAAAAGATTTCTATTTCAGATTAAATGCTGTTCTTCTGAACTTTCTATTGATCAAAGAAACCTGAAAAAAATCTACTCCGCTGGTTTCAACATTATCATAATGTGTTTCTTGCTTCTTTTTCTTTTTTTCTTTTTTTTTTTGAGAAGCAAATCAGAATATCAATTATTTCTGAAGGATCGTGTGACTGGAGTAAATGATTCTAAAAGGTCAGCTTTGAAATCTCAATAAATTACATTTTGAAATATATCCAAATAGAAAAAAGTTAATTTTAATAGGTTAGTAAAAATATTTCACAATTTTTCTGTTTTGCTTTACTTTGGATCAAATAAATGCAGGCTTGGTGAACAGAAGAGACTTGTTACTGTTCAAAAACTGTTGACTGGTAGTGGATACTATAGGCAACTTAAATTTTTCTCAAATTTCTAGCTTTGAAATGGCTTAGAAATCTGTAACTGCTGGACAATAATAAATAATAATGATTTGTTTATATACTACAAACAAATGTTTTTATCACATAATAAGGCAGAATTGTTTCTATTCTGTAATAAATGCTATGTCAATTGGTACTTATCACCTGCTGGAGATTACTTGAAAAAAACATACATTGTTGCAATCGTATGTTTAATGTCTTCGTGTTTGCAAAAGTTTCTGGGGGTTTTTTTCTATGTAAAAACTGTTTTCATACAGGGATAGCTGGACGCTTTTGCCCATATTAGGAATTTCCTGAAATGACTTTCTGTGCGAGAGTGCCCTCCGGCTTCGAGGATGAATGAAACGCATACTGCAGGAGTGTTTGCGCTCTGTGATGTCCATCTCACTGTATTCTGGGTCCGAATTAAATATCAAATCATATGCAGACTATTCCGTGTCTTTGGGTTTAAATCTATATTTATTCACACCAGCTCTTGAAAACTTCTATGAGAACAAAATCGACCGAAAAAGTGCGGGGGACGAATTTCCATGATATTAAAAGTGGGGGGGGGCACGACCCCCGCGTAATCTACGCCCCTGCAAACAAGGCTTAGCTTAAGCCAGGACTAGGCCTTAGTTAAATTAAGATATTTAAGAAACTTTTACAAAAATGCCTTAGCAGAAAACATTAAGGTGTGCATATTGTAAGATATGTCAGAGCAAGATATTTTCAGTTGAGATAGCTCAAACATGCATTTTAGTCTGGGACTTGCCTGTGAAACTGGGGTAAAAATCTTACTGTTCAAAAATGTTTGACTTGTAGTATATATATATATATATATATATATATATATATATATATATATATATATAAATAATAAATAAAACAACATATATCAATATTAAACTATGACTGTGACTAATTAAGTCCGTAGATGAACATAAGTATTGTTTCTAAAAAGACAAGGTAAAAATATGTCCCTTGACTGTGGTCTTTAAATACACTTCAAATAAGGGCTGCAACATACTATTATTTTGATAATCAACTAAAATCACCATCTGGTCATCTGTGCAAAAAGCAAAATAAGACATTTATTAAATAATTAAAAGAAAATGTAATTTTATGTCATATAATTTGATAGCACCGATTCTTCAAAATGATTAATAAATTAATCATATTAATTATAAAACTAATAAATAATTTGCATCAGCTTTCATGTGAAAAACCTAAACAGAATTTATAACTTAACAGTAAATGAGGAAGTCCAGATTTATTTTATTTTTTTGACCCACCTGTTTCTGACCAGGATTTGGCACAGGCAGGTCTGTGCAAAGTTTTAAAACAGAAGGGGCTCCAAACTCAGACACCCTAATGGCTCTCATTAATTTAGATGTGGCCATAGTAGCCCCTGCAAAACAAATGGATTGAAAAGGTAGGTTGAAGTTTAACTGGTTTCTGCACTGTTGAAAAAAACAAAAAACAATCAGAAAATTAGGACATCTGAATCGAAACGATCTAACTAGAGCTTTCTCCAATAGCCTATTAGCATATAGCACATGTAGTGCACAATCATTATACAGGTTTGCGTTATAAAGAAAGAAAATAAAAAACGTTATAGATACATTAATTTGCTGCCAGGCAGGTCGTCGTCGTCGTCTGCTTCTTCTTTGGTGTTTTTTTGGTTAACTTGTTAGTGCATTACCGCCGCTAACTGGACTGGAGTGTGGAGCATATTCTTTTATTATTATTATTATTATTATTTATTTATTTATTTTGGCAACCGCTCTTAACATTGCATTACTGCTATCATCAGGTAGCTTGGATCAGAAACATTTCCTATATTTCTTAACATTTTATACCGTATAGCAACAACAACAACAACAATAATAATAATAAAACTGGGCTGCATGTTCAACTTCTCCAGTTTCCAGCTTACCAGATACCTCCAGCTGCAGAACACTTATGTCACATCAGTCTCTCTCTCTCTCTCTCTCTCTTTACATTTTTTATTCAGTTCCATCACACAAAGGCACAATGCAAACAGGTAAATGCTGCACATCTCAAAGCATGCAAAACAGAACAACAAAAATGATAAATGAATACAAACATATAAATAAAACCATAAATAAATAAATACAATAATAAAAATAAATAAATTTAAATTAAATGTATGTATTTAGCAGACGCTTTTATCTAAAGCAACTTACAGTGAACTCAGGCTATCAAATTTTACCTATTATGTGTCCCCGGGGAATCAAACCCCCAACCTTGTGCTATCAATGCCCGACCAATTGAGCTACAGGAACACTATAAAAATAAATACAGTATAAAAAAGTAATACATACATTAGGGCAGTTACATACATTTTAAAAGGTTTAGAACTTGTATGGTTTTTATAAGCTTCTTATTTTGTGATCGCATATAAGAAAGGGTTTCAAAGTATATTTTAAGATCAGTGTTAAAAAATGTAATATATGATGGTTTCTTCTGAATTATCTTTGACTTATGAATATAAAACTTTGCTAAGATAATTAACAGATTAATAATATAAATATCTTTGTCAGAAAAAATATGGGTTTTTGATAAGTAAAATATCATGAGTTTCTAAATTAAGGGCTTTGTTTATTATGTGGGTTTGTTTTCTGGTCCATATCCTTTCCTTAAGAAGGTGTGCTAAATACTGATTTATGGCATATAAAAATACCATATATATTTATATATTTTACTTTTGTATTATGGAGTGACACTTTCACATACTTTTCTATACCCCTCTGATTATATAATGGAAAATATTACAATATTACAACAACAGGTATCAGCAATAATGATAATTCTCACTATAAAAATAATATTTTCTCTCGAGGTAAGAAGTGGATTATCCTTCACCTGAAATGTTTGTCTTCATCCTGATATACGCGAGGCAAATGTTGAATCACAGTAATTAGGAACCACAGTTTCCACAAATGCCTTCACTTGATTGGGATGTTCTTTTTTATTCTGGATGGCAAGGGCACTGACTGTAACATCAAGCATATTTTGCAGTATTAAAGCTGCAGTAGGTAACTTTTGTAAATATATATATATTTCATGTTTGTTAAACCTGTCATTTATGTCCTGACAGTAGAATATGAGACAGATAATCTGTGAAAAAAATCAAGCTCCTCTGGCTCCTCCCAGTGGTCCTATAGACGGTTTCATCGGGCGCACGCGCCTGGACCTAAGTTAACTTAGGTCTATTGGCTGCAGTGCCTTGCCTTCTACAAACGCAGTTAAAGTTAAGGTGATGAGTAGACTGAAGTTGGGCTCAGTTGGTTGTACTGTGGGATGTGTTTCCCATACATTTATTTTATTTTTGGAGACTCGCCACAATTTTAAAACTGATCGATTTTCAAAAAGGCTTCTTTGAATAAACATGAGTAACGTTACCTACTGCACTTTTATTAATAATAATTCCTTACATTTATATGTTTAAATATCAAAGCGAGGCACAGGTGTTTTTATATCACTGTATTTCTGGAGGTGGACTTGCATGTTATATGCCTGATAAAGCAGCGTGTGAAAGTAGCTCTGCTTCGTTTACAGCTGTTACTGGGGAAACCTCTATTTCTCGCGCTTTATGTCTATGCTTTAAAACATCTCCTGCTGGCAAATAATGAATTTGCATATTCATTAAGTCCGCCTGATCCACGCAGCAAAAATATTTTGTTTGTTATCAAAAATATTTACTCTAGAGGCACTTAGCTGTTGTTATTTATTCTATTTGGAAGTCTACCGGAAGTTAAGTTAGGTCCATAATATGGGCACGCGCAGTAACGTTTGTTTATATTGTTGCTGTTGAAACTGTCTATTGCCATTTGCAGTTACGGACCGCTCCCGGTAAGAAATCAACCAATCAGAGCTGCGGTCCGTAACTTTGTTTGTGTTCAAAATGTAGAAAGATGTATATAGTAAGCGAGTACACCATGAATCCATTTTCCAAACCGTGTTTTTAGCTTGTCCTGAATCACTGGGGTGCACCTATAATAAGTGTTTATATTCGGACTATTTTAGATTGCTTCGGGGGTACCGCGGCGGAGTAACCCAGTACCTTTGTGATTCTTCATAGACATAAACAGAGAGAAGTAATTCCGGCTACGATGTTCTTCCGCAAAACACAAGCAGTTCTGTTTATTAACAGCTAGAGTGTCAAAAGTTCCCTACCGCAGCTTTAAGCACGTATTTATTCCGAATTCATCAGGCTCCGAAAATTCTTCAAAAGAACAAAAAGAATGGCCTTCTCAGCTGCCATAGTTGCAACTCATTAGGACAGGGTGTTCAACAAACCACTTTTTCCGTTTAAAAAATGTTTTGCATCGTTTTTGTCGGGGCTGAATGCAGCCCTGCAGTCACTCTGGAGAAACTCTGGTGGCAGTTCCTGCATTCCATTCGGAAGGGATGATCCCTACGCCCTAATCCCTTCAAAGGGAGCTTCAAGGGTTGAAGGGTGTAGGGGACCAAACAACTGTTTCTTGAAGTGCCCTTCTTCGTCATCATCACGTACCCACACGGAGGCGCTGTCATCATCAGAATCAGAATGAGCTTTATTGTCAGGTATTTTTACACATACAAGGAATTTGTTTTAGTAAAAGAAGCTCCATAGTGCAAACAGAAGGAGAGTGACAAGACAGGACACAGATAATAATAATAATATATATTTTTTAAATAACACACACACACACACACACACACACACACACACACACACACACACACACACACACACATATATATATATATATATATATATATATATGATATGTGCAAATCTGAAATGTAAATAAGTTTTTGTGTTAAATAAATAATGTATAATAGTGTTGTGTTTTCCACATGCATCATGCAAAGAATCATGGGAGCCCGAAGTGTCCAACAGTTATACCCTTTGAAATTCTTCATTCCAAAGGGCCCTTTGTAGTGGCCAGTTTTGAGCACTTCGGTTTTGAACTACCCTTCGATATAGCAGCCATGGTTGTTTCCAAAGTGCCCTTCAGAAGGCGATAAATTCTGTTTGGAAAGCACCGTAAGTCAGCCGATGGGGGAGGTGTCAAGATGGCACCACGTTGACAGCAACTTTATTTGGGTCTTATTCTATTTTATGTGTCATTCTTTTCTATAACTTGTTGCAGAAGTTCAGCATAATCTTTTAAGACTGTCTTTAATGATTTTGGGATCCTTTTTTTTTTTTTTTTTTACTCTCTACGCCTGAGTAAAGTTGCTCGGTTGCTACAAACATGGACGAAGATATGGATACAGCCTCTGTTGAGGCTTCTGGAAACAGTGATAATCTAAAGGTGCGTAATTATGCAAGATGCCTAGAGAATGCATTTGGGAACTCTCCCAAAAGATTTCTCAGAAGAAATCTCAAACAAACACCCCCGACACACCATCTAATTTTGTGGTGCCTAACGGCAATTTAAAAGGTCAGCAAATTACAAGAAGAGTTGTTGGTAAAACTGCAGTACGCCAAGGACCGCCTCGGTGAATGAAAACACCTCTTCAGTCTGCAAGCTTACCTGCTCGCTTGAAGCCATAAATCAAAGTTTGAGAACCTCGCAAAAGAAAACAAGTCTCTCAAGGAGAAATGCAGGGGGTTGGATAGCTACAAACTCAGATGGAATCTCTGTGTAGCTGGGATACCTGAGCGTGAAAACGGCAAAATGGTTATTATTGTGTTGTTCCAGAACCTCTCTCCACACTCCATGGAGAAACTAGAGGACATGGTCGACATCACGCATAGACTTGGCCCCAAGTCTAGAAAGTCCAACTTGTGGAGGATCATCGTCCAGTTCTTATCCCGCACATGTTGTGAAGCAATATGGGCAGAAGCCAAATAATCTGAGCAGCTGAAACAGAAGAAAATACTGGAAGATCTCACTCAGGAAGACAAGGAGGCGAGAAACAAACTCTGGCCACTCGTTGAAAAGGCAATAAGGGAAGGAAGAAAAGTTGAGATTAATGGGCCAGTTACTTTAATTAACAGGAAGATAGTATGCATCTTACACTGTGATTTTTCAAAACCCGATTTATTTCCTTTTTTTCTTCTTTATTTTTCTTCTTATTATAATTATATATATATTATATTATATACTTATTCTTATATAAGTATTAACAATCTTTTTATTATAATTAATATAATTATTTTTTCTGGGTCCATGACAGGGTGTGTTGACCTTCCCAAACTTTATAGGGAATCAGGGCCGGGGTAAAAGATGGTGATGATTACAGGGCCCCTGGCGATCTCAAAAACTGGCTGAGGCCAGCCTAAAAAGACGCTAAGGACAGTGGATGGGCCACTGCTGTGTGTTGTCACGAAAGCTTATCATTTTCACGTGTTTTTAAACCTTGCCAATTTAAACATTCAGAAGTGTTTAAGGCATTCAAACACAAGACGTGGGAAATCTCAAGTGAGTAGGCTACTCGCGCACTGTGTTCGGTGCGCATGCAAGAGAGCCGCATCTCACGAACAGATACATCGAACCTGTGCTCTCCTTCGCACCCTCCTGCACCTGAACAGAATTTCCTAGTCCTAGAACAGAATTTGCATCTTCTTGCTCTTGTACCGACAAAATACATACAAAATGATTTCAAAATACCTGTCTTGGAAAAGATGTTCAAAAAAACTGTTGGTTATGTCTCAAAGGGTTAGTTCACCGATAAAAGAAAATTATGTCAATAATGACTCACCCTCATGTCGTTCCAAATCCGTATGACCTCCATTCAACTTGGGAACACAGTTTAAGATATTTTAGATTTAGTCCGAGAGCTTTCTGTCCCTCCATTGAAAACGTATGTACAGTATACTGTCCATGTCCAAAAAAGGTAATAAAAACATCTTCAATGTAGTCCATGTGACATCAGAGGGTCAGTTTGGATTTTTTGAAGCATCAAAAATACATTTTGGTTCAAAAATAGCAAAAACTATGACTTTATTCAGCTTTGTCTTCTCTTCCGGATCTGTTGTGAGCGCATTAAAAACACTCCAGTTTAGTAATATCTGGTTCACGAACGAATCACTCGATGTAACCAGATCTTCTTGAATCAGTTCACAAAATCGAACTGAATTGTTTGAAACGGTTCGCGTCTCCAATAAGCATAATTCCACAAATGACTTAAGCTGTTAACTTTTTTAATGTGGCTGACACTCCCTCTGAGTTCAAACAAACCAATATCCTGGAGTAATTAATGTACTCAAACAGTACACTGACTGCACTGCTGTGAAGAGAGAACTTAAGATGAACACCGAGCCGATCCAGATTAAATAATCAAAAAAATAATTCAAAAATAAATTTATCCTGTCAAGCAATTTCTGCAGAAATGTAAAAGTGACATTGATACATCTTGTTCTTTCTGTAAATGTTCTTCTGAAACTATACCTCATTTGTTTTGGGAATGTCCCTTTATTGTTATTTTTGGAATAATGTGATTGTCCAAATTTTTTTTTTTTAAATTTATGATTTCTCTTTGTGTTATAAACACATTATTTGTGGGTTTTATGCCAAAGATAATAAATATCTATCTATTGGATAAATCTATTTGATGCAAGTTTTTGTATAACCTATTTATTGGAAAGTTTCAGGTCCATAAATGTAAATATAAATGTAACCCCCACTTTAACAAGAACTGAAGTTGCATTTAAATACAATTTCAATGTCTGTTGACAAGAAAGATATACAAACATCTAGAACTTGTGTCATGTTTAAGATTTTTCCCTGATTTGCTCGTAACTTTTTTTTGTGGCATGTTTTTTTTATTTCTTAAGAATTTTTATATTAAAATGCTTTTTCTGTAATCTATTAATCCATAAGTAGTTTATTATTGAAAGGTAATTTGTATGTTTTGTACGTGGGTCAATGACAAATAAGATTTTCAAGAAGAAAAAATTAATATTTTAAGCAAAACAGTTTTAAAATGCATTTTTATGCCCCCAAAAATGTTTTGTGTTGATTTATATTGGTTTTACAGCATTCTAGGCAACATTAATTCATTATTAAACAAGATTTCTGATTTTACCACCCATAAAATGTCAGGTTGGGCGACCATATGTTAATTAAAAATAATATACATTTAATTTACTTAGCACTACTGAGACTTGTAAATATGAATCATTGTAGTGTCTAAAATGCATATCACATGGTAATTTCCCTTTCTATTTCTTTATTAAGTGCCCTTTTATTCCAAATCATGTAAACGGTTGCTTTTCTGTGTGTTCAAACACCCATTTTTCCATGAGGACTTTTTATGTTTTGTTTTTAACTGTAAAAATGATTTGTATACGTTATATGAAAGTTTACATTTATATTTCTTACTTCATTTTGCAATTGCAGTGGGAATTGAGATATTTAAATGTAAATTTGCTGGTTGCACCACCTGACCATGACCGGTCGCAACACCTGACGTTGTGATCAACAATGATTGATATTCACAAAAAAAAAAAAATATATGTCATTTAATTTTATTCAGGTTTAAATTGGCTTTTTTTTTATTTTAATCCTCTGACCAATTTATATTCTATCTCAATCATATAATTAAATTTCATTAATTATACAGTGCAAAACAATACTGCATGTTATGATAACATTTGATCATTGCTTCTTTAAAAATATAACTTTGAAACCTCAAGAAACACATTTAATAAATGAAAACATCTTTTATATGAAACCGTGAATTAGTGCAAATATTGGGCCAAGAAACATTAAGGAAATAATTCAATCTACTGCTCAATAGATTCAGTAACAGTAAGTCAAGAAAAAAAAAGAAAAAAAATTGATCATCACATCTATAAATCTAGATATTTAAAACGTCTCCTGGAACACTTTTCAAAAATAAGAACATCTTTTATAAAATGTCATATCATGACACAGTGAATTAGTGCAAATAATGGGCCCAAAAACATTAAGGGCAGAATTCAATCTACTGTTCAATGGGCTAGTTGCATATCTCCGCCATCTTGGATTTCCGGTCTTGCGAGTGTGTGCGTAGATATTTCCGGTTGTGCTTAAAGTCAGTGCAGAGAACCGGAGAAGTCCAAATATTACCTTCTATATGTTTACAGGATTTATATTATCACTTCATATGCAAATAAGATATACACTGCTATTATCACTATAGGCCTACTACAAATGTTAACTGAGCCAGTGGATTTGAAACTTGTGTATGTTTGGGTCTGGTGAATGAATTAAATACACTAATGTTCACTACTGTTCACGAAATGAAAGTTGAACTCATGGTGTGTAGTATACACAGCTATATAATGTATTTTATCTTACCAAATATGTAAATGTACAAATTACTTATTTCTCGAAAATGTTTGCATTATTATTATTATTTTTTATATTTAATATTTACCTTGTGAGACGTGGGCTGCGATTTATCTTCAGAAGTATCCATTTCTCAATTGTACACATACATCAGTCTGTTTCATCGTTATTTTCACAACATATTTTATTATTTTACACAGTAAAAAATACGTGATTAATTTTAATATCTGTTTAATCTGATAATTAATTCAAAACAATAACAATATACATGGCTGCTCATAGACAGATAATGATTTATGCTACAGATCTTTCACAAAACAAATAAACAGATAAAAACACACATGAATGCAAACAGCAATCTTTTATTTAAGGCAAACCTACCATAATTATATTACGTTTAATTGTACAGTTAGTTATAAATTATGTCATCAAATAAAGTTAATAAAACATGTTTTATAAGAAATCTCTGTGCGTCTTGTTTGACAGTCAGAAACATTTATCTTACATAACAGAACAAACCAGCTCTTCGAAAATGAAAAGTATTGCATATTTGAGAGGTTTCTGTTTGAAAAAAGAAATCCATGTGGACCTGACCTGACGCTGATCTGCATAATCTACAGAAGAATAAAGCAATCTCCGCGTTGTATCTTGATGAATTTCCACACAGAGGTACGCAAAATATAGGGAGGATGTTTCCCCATGTTTTTGATATACCACTATCGGCTGTTGAATTTGGAAATCATTAATTATATACATCTAGCCAAGTTTCGTAGGCCTATGTAAGTTTCCCTTAAGGCGGGCGCACACGGTGCGATTTTTGCTGTCGTACGAGTTTGCATGCGATTTTTTTCAATCGTGTGGAAATCGCGTATGCTCGTATGTCGCGGCTCATATCATTTGCGATGAATTACGAGCCGAGCAGAGTGGCTTACGAGCACTTCCCGACCTCCCGATCATTTTTAAACATGTCTAAAAAGTTCGTGAGCTATCGGTTTGAATTCGTGCCATTTGTGCGGTTGAACGAGCCGATTTTTTGATTTATCTGAAATTGACCAATCACGAACTAGGAAAACCACAGAAGAAGAAAGACGAAGACGGCAGCTGAAGTCTGACAGGAACAGCGAGCGCTGTATGATGTTTCTAGCAACGTATTCCAATGCCTTTTTAGTTCTCTCTCTCTCTCTCTCTCTCTCTCTCTCTCGCTCTCTCACACACGCATCGTTTACAGGGACTCTCCATAGACGTAACGGTATTCTATACTGTATATCCCCGTACACTACTTCTATCCATCACGAAAAATGCATGTTTAAAATTTCTATTAAACACCGTATAGTATTTTTTAAAGCCATTTGGTTTACGAGAGCACAGTAATTGTCCTCATAAACCATGTTTACATTTTAATACCCATTTCAGATATTTATAAACCATATAGGCCTACAAGAACACACACACAGGGTAACCAAACGTCCCGGTTTCCTATTGCTGAAAAATAACCTGTATGTGTAGGAAACAGTCAAGGCTCGTATCAATATTTTATTTGCAGTTATGAGAGAGGGAGAGCAGTTATATTAGGCACGTTCCCCTTGAGGCACCGCTGCACGCACAGAATGATCACCTGTATGACATCAAAGTACCGCAAGAGTGGTTCGAATGCATTGGATATGTGTGCTCTCATATCGCTCTCGCGGTAATGTCATACAGTGATCCTTCTGTGCATGCAGCGCTGCTTCAAGTCGAGCGCGTCTATCAACTTCGTGCGATTGCTTCTGGAATTCGCAGGTTGTAAAATCGTGTCGTATATCATGTCGTCCGTACGATTTTCAGATAAATTCACTCGTGCCGTGTGCGTTGACATACGATCTTCCAACCATCCGAATTCGCACCGTGTACGCCCGCCTTTACAGTCAATGCGAGCGTCGCAAGACCGGAAATAAGTATGCACACACTGGCGTCGCTGAAGCTCACCGGCGCCATCTTGTGCACCTAGCCCATAGATTCAGTATTTACAGTAAGTCAAGAAAGGGTTAGGTACTCTGCCCTTGCAACTGGATTACACTTTTAACAAGCTCTATGCCGTGCTGTTTTCTCCTTGCTTGATAATGGTATCTACATTTTTTTTTTAATAGATTAATTTAAAGTTGCAATTGTTTTACTATCAATGTTGATTATACAGTCCAATATTTTTGAAGAATAGGGCTCATACCATAATAAAATAAACAAATATATATTCATATGCAGATTGTCTCTTTAAACAACTTAAAAGCTTTATATATTTATTGAAATGTATAATTTTTTTTCAAAACATAAATTAACATGACTTTTTTTAGTTGGTTTAACTGTAACTCTGGTTGCGACACCTGACATATTGGTCACACCACCTGACATTTCTAAAATCTAACAGGCATTAACTTGGATGCCTATACAAATATTTGACCCTGTGCTCGTGGTTATAGATAATTTTTTTTAATCAAATACACATTTTTATAATAACAACACATTTTCAAAGATTTCCAGGGGTCATACCACCTGACATGATTATTTGAATCAACCTCATCATTACTCAAAAAGGTCAAAATATCTAATATTTATGGGAGGGTGACTAACTTTATTACTGCATTAAAGGGGTCCTCAGGAGTCTTCTGTGTGATGTCATATGCTGTCACATGGTTTTCTTAAAGGAACATTGCATAAAATTGCATTTTTATGTCGGTCACTCTCCCTGACATTAGTAGAAGTTAATTTTCCGGACAAAAGAGTTTTAAGCAATAGAATAGCTTTGAAATAGCACCGATACACTATTTCCCCTCGTTTATAAGGAATTTAACATAAATCATGCCAAAATATTTGATTAAGAATTTAATTGAGAAAATTAACATTTATTTCTCAGTTTTGTTCTCTGCTTGTATGTTCGGACGGTCGCACCACCTGACATTTTTGGTCACACCACCTGACATTTAAAACTTAATTAAAATCTAACAGGCATTAACTTGGATGCCTATACAAATGTTTGACCCTGTGCTCGTGGTTATAGATACATTTTTTTTATCTAATACACATTTTTATAATAACAACACATTTTCAAAGATTTCCAGGGGTCATACCACCTGACATGATTATTTGAATCAACCTCATCATTACTCAAAAGAGAGAACTGTACATGCACTCCCCCCACCTACAATTCCTGCCGGCCCGAGACTCGAACTCACAACCCTTCGATTGGGAGTCTGACTCTCTAACCATTAGGCCACAACTTCCCAAAATGGACTGCATTTATATAGCGCTTTCAACAGAAAACATGGCCATCCAAAGCGCTTTACAATTTGCCTCACATTCACCCATTCACACACACATTCACACACCGACTGCGGTGTCTGCCATTCAAGGCGCCATCCAGCTCGTCGGGAGCAGCTGGGGTTAGGTGTCTTGCTCAAGGACACCTCGACACTTGGTCAGGTGGACCCAGGGATTGAACCAGCAACCTTCTGGTTTGTAGACAACCTACATGAACCACTGAGCCACTGCCGCCCACTAAAGAAGAAAAAGACTAGATGGGAATGGGCCAGCAAGCTTTTGAAACCTTGAAAGAAGCTCCTCAGAAAGCTCCTGTGTTGTGCCCCCCTGATTTCAGTCATGACTTTTGAGTGCAGACTGATGTTAGTAACATTGGGCTTGGAGCTGTCCTTCCTCAAGAGTCAGAGCAGGGAGAAAGAGTTGTAGTGTATGCTTCAAGACTCCTGGATGGAGCTGAAAAAACCTATTCTACAGCAGAGAAAGAATGCTTGGCAGTTGTGTGGGCTGGAGAAATGGTGTGAATACCTAGAAGGCCATCGTTTTGGCATACTGACAGATCATTCCGCCCTTACCTGGGTTTTCAACCAACACAACCTTCATCCCGTCTCACGAGATGGGCAATTAACCTTACCAGTCACCCCCCTTTTTTGGCATCGAGACAGAAATGACATACCCAAAATAAAAAAGTTTCTGCTCACGATTCTTTCTGACTAGATACATAATCAACATTTTTTCACAAAGCTGACACTTCAAAGTTTTCATGTACAGGAATCAGAATCACTCAGACTATTATGATAATAGAGATATATAAGCTCAAACATAAAAACAAAAATGAAAATAATAAAAACATATTTTTTAAATGTATTAAAAACATTGTTGATGTAAGATATGAGTTTAGAAATACTGTGTAGCTAAAGCCACAAGTCTTCCAAACCTTCATTAGAAATTTCATAATCGAATCTGTAAAACTGTGAATTTTATAAAATATTTTCTAAGGCCATGACATGTGTGTTTTTAGAGAAGGCTAATCAGATTGATTTATGGCACTTGTCATCTTTGTAAGATCAAACATGTAAATACTCCTGTGCTCTCTGTATGTGTATTGGCTTTGAAAACTCCCCGTTTCATGGTTCTATTGTTCTGTAACGACTGGGGTGAAAGGAGTGGCAGGAAGCAAGTGCAAGTTAATACAGTTTAATGACAACAATGGTATAAGACAACAATAAGAGACACATATGATACTGGAGGGAATACACAGTCCAGGATGGTGCAGGTGAGTGAAGGATCCGGATGGCGGAGATGAGTTGGCAGCAGAAGAGGGTGACACAGGAACTACAGGGAAGCGAGCCGAAGGTAAGTGATGTTGCTGGTTGGTGATGTGCGAAGAGTGGACGGGGTTCCGGGGAGACATGGACATCCAAACGCAGAAACACAAAAGAAAGCAAACATAAGACGAGGTACATGAAACAATGCTCTCACAAACACAAGACGCTAGACAAGCCAATATACAGGGATGAGTAATGAGTGACAGCTGTTGCTGATGACAATTAGCGGAGACGCCCACAAACTAATCAGTGCTGACGCGTAACACACAGACTTCACCCACATAGTGCAAAACCCTGAGATCACGGTTGGTAAACCGTGAGTCTTTCACACTTCCGCCAGGTATGACACATACACATATGACACATATGACACATTATTCTTTTATCATTATTCTTTTGTTTTTATTCCACTTTTATCAGCCTTTTTTTGTGGAATTTCAATGTTTACAAAGCAACAAAGCAGCGATGTCACTTCAGTCTCTGTATGCATTTAATCCTTATTTATCAAAAGTCTTACTATAAAAATACAACAAAACATTTTCTTACGACCTTAAGTGAATTATTGTGACAGAAATGCATTATGAAGAAGAAATGCACCTGCTATTAGTAGCATTAGAGCTAAAGTTAGCATCAAGCTACATCAGACAATTTATTAAATTATTAGTAAACTTTAACTCAAAACTCACTTTGAACCCCGATCGAGTGTTTGTAATAACATCCTTTTGCGATCACGGGTGGATTTTGGTCGTTTACTTTTGTAAACTTTTCGTTTCGCCTTTTTCATTGTTGCACAAGTTAGCATTTCCGATGTACATTTTTTATAATTTGTATAAAATGCCCCAGATCTGAAGAAAATTTTATAGCAAGCTTTTCTATCGTAATCGCAGATTTATTATTCGGTTATTTCGTGTGTACAGAGGTGTTTCAGTTTTGTTGTGAGCATATATGAACCAAGAAGCGTTCACGAACCATGTGACACGATCTAACGCTGTCCGGTTTTGGGACTGTCAGATTGTCAAGCCGAACGTCCAATCAGAGTCTGACTGGGTCACAGCTCGAGTACACGGAAGCAAACAGACAGAGACAGTGCTGGGAGAGGCTATTTATCATCAGATCGCATAAATCAGTGGAAAATGAATAGAAATTATGATTCTGTCTGAAGAAATATGAAGTAAACATCAGTAAATATATCCGTATATCTCGGCGGATATGCATCTTTGGTCTATAAATCCTTATTGACGCTGTTCAGTGAGTCTATGTGAACACAAATAAACCGCTGCCGACGTGACTGAATATGAATGTGTGGTGAATTTCTATAGGGCTTTGGCGTTGTGATGTAATTACTTGGTGTGGCCGCCACGTTGATGGCCTCCTTTACTGCTACTCGGACTACTGTGCAGTGTTTAGACATACTCCCTCTCATCCGTGTGTCTTAATTTGATTAATTAAAAATCTATTTCAACCATGGTAAACCGTAGCTGTATTTTGGGGTGTAATAGCGCAACACATAATCGCCATGGGGAAAATAAAATGAGAATGGATTAACTTTACACCGCTTTCCTACTTGGAGGTGCGACCACGGATACCATAAACATCTGAATATTAATTTATATAGCTTAAGTCAACATTGAAAATAAGGGACATTTCTCGGTTACTCATCCAAAATACGGGAAATTTCAACATTCATCTTTTTTTTGCTATCCCTCTGCTGACAGCAAAAATTTGTTAACTTAACTAACGTTAAGCGATTTGTGAAGCTAGGTCTAACCTGACTTTAGTTACACATTGGCGTGAAATCGTGCTCTCACAACAACCACGCTATCTTAAAAAGCCCAAAATCACGCTAAGGTTGCTTTCAAGTAAGCAAAACGAGAAACACAGAGCACAGAGACTTGACAGGTCCGATTGAAGGGCTAACGGGATATTTTACAGGAAAATACTAAAACGGGAAGACAGTGGGAAGAGAGCTCAAATATGGGAGAACCCCAGAATAAATAGGAGGGTTGACAGCTACTAACTACACTTTTGAAACACATTGTTAAAAGTCCATGTGTGAATGGTTATTAGCGCTAACGGTTACTAAACTAGCAGCTAGGTAAAGCGCAGCTTACTGGATTACTGTATACTGTTTTGCCGCTGTTCCGGTTCTATGATTTCCAGCTCCTGAACCCATCCATTTGTGAACTGTACATAAGACTTCAATGACTTGTAGCTTTGGAACTATTCTGAAGTGTAGGTGTTCACAAAACAAACAAGGTAGCCGAAGATATCTGTAATGCAAAAGTGCGGGAGCAAGTCGTCGGTACTCCACTCTTTGTTGGGAATTTCATATGGATCCAAATCGTTAATAGTGCAGATTTTGTTCACATACCGGTCCCTGGCATCCCTATTTAGCGTATTCCTATAAATCCCACAAACTTTTCGCGATTTTTTTTCTTTTTTTCTTGCTCGTCTCGTTCAACTTGCTGTATGTTTACATTCTCGAGGCCAGCAATATGGCCGCCACATCCCAGAATGCAACTCGGCGCCCAAGCCCTATTCAAAATGTGGCATTATACGGATTTATTATTTTGCACTCCTGACATACATTACTAAATAATTGTAACTGCAACAATGTTTTATCAAAATATTGGTTCATAGTGAAGTATCGGAAAGGGCAGTGCAATCTAGTTCCAGATACACTGTCACGGGGGTTGGAGAAGGAGGTCCAAGGGACCATAGCCCTTTTGCCAGCAAACAGTGTACCTTATGACTTGCTGGTGAACTAGGAGGAGAACAGAAGGAAGATGTTACTCTCCAACCTTCGTGGGCTGAGGTAAAGGATGGTAACACAAGTTTCCTCCATGTGCATTATGTAAACCAGAATGGTTATCTCTTCAGATGTGCCACTGACAAGAATGGGGGTCAGAGTTTACAAGTTGTAATTTCATCTAAACTCTGTGAACACTGTCTGCAGTATGTACATACCAGTCCATTAAGTGGGCATCTCAGACGTATGAAGATATTACGGAATTATTAGAAGTAACATATTGGCCTAAAATTCAAAACGTTGTCTGGAAGATGTGTAAAGAATGCCAAATATGCCAACAATATAAACCCTGCATCTCTAAACTGGCAGGGCATCTCCAGTCCACACCAGTGGTCAAACCAGGATACATGCTGGGGGTTGACTTGATGGGGCCATTCCCCATTATCTAAAATGCTAGATAATCAGGATGGCATTAATACATATCATGTTAAAAAATGTAAACCCTTCTTTGGGGCTGTTCAGCCTAACCTT
>NC_068386.1:240305-266797 GCF_023724105.1 Carassius gibelio | reverse complement strand
TCCAAATGAGCTGTTATATACCAGCACCAGCGCAGCGCCGTAAAACCAGGAGAGAGAGTCACCTGCGGGCCGCTGGTCCGATGGAGGTGGACCTGCTCAAACCTGCACGGCACAATAAAACTCAAGCCTTGAGCGTCAGCTAATGCATTACGACAGTGTGAGCGTCTCTCCCGTCCACGTCATCTGTATTCAACAGAGCCGTCTGGCACCCGTCGTACACACTGACACACACAGATGCGTCCTGCGGTGGACAGGCCAGTACCAGAGCTGATTTATGGGCCTGCAGGCTTTAGGATGTACCAGGGTTTTATTAAACACCTTCTGGAGGCGCGGGCCTGACAGCGGCTGGATCCGTCCAGTTTAACAGTTTTTCAGGAGGTCAGTCAGAACTTCCTTTGACATGTGGCCAAGCAATTAAAGGAGGCTGAGGCTGGAACGCGATACAGACGTGCAGCGCCGGCTCTCAGCTGTTTTCGGCAGGGGCTCTCAAAAGTACCGACATTTTCTGCCAATATGTTCTCCATTTGATGGTGCAAGCGAGAGCAGCTTATAAACGCGGCGGGATGGATTTCACATGTGCAGCAGAGGAAGGCCTCGGTGGGAGGGATTCTCCGAGAGTGACCTCGATCGGAGCGGGATGTGCTGCACTTTTCTGTGTGGATCTCGCCGCTCGCTTACAGCTGGCTGTAAAAGCTCCACAGCCACAATTACTCCGACCGCTAGATTTATAAATCCCTCCTAATGTCACTGTGGATGCATTACGGCTCTAAATGGTGAAACTGATTGCTTGCCCCCTCTGTAACGGCACACTTGATGATTATAAATGAAATCATAAATAAGGCTGCTGGACTTTTACAGATTTTGGCACAGTAGACGTAGTAGTTCTGCCTGACCTGCGCAGGTCAACGTTTAACAGATTGCTGCTGTGGAGCGCGTCTGTGAGCAGAGAGCCGTGTTAAACATCATCATGATCTCCAGTGTTTCCTGCACAGGACAGCTGCTGCTGGCGAGGACCGATGTAGTCACGACCGACTCGAAAGAGATGCTTCTGATCCACACGGCTCATTTGGAAGAAAGGAAACGGACAGAGACTCAGATTAGCAAACACTGGCTGGAGACTCAGCTTTAACTTCAGCTGCACATCTGATCTCCTCAACTCGCTGTTTTAAAGTTACAGTACAAATATTTTTCAACTTAAATGAACTGACTTAATGATTCAGCCATAAAAAGGTGAAAGAATCAGTGTTTTAAATGAAACGTTTCAATAAATGCAACATACATTTTGTAAATTGTAGAACTATGTTTGATCCACATGTATCCAGTGGGATCATGTGTGTGAACGTTCAATAAATGCACTGTAGAAATAACTGCTGTTGACACTTGTTTTTATTTCTAATGTTGAGTCATTTAATTTACATGTTCCTCTAGAACTACATGTAGATACTGCAGGAGGCACAAGAATGAATGATAGAAAGTATTATAGATAACGTGTGTGTGTCCACTGGAATATCATCAGCTGCTCAGATTGAAGGCTAATGACAGATGTGAGAGATCACTAATGGAGTTGAACTATAAAAGTGAAGGCTGAGTTTACAGGTTTGCTCTGTGAGGACTTCTGCAGTCCTCCCTCCATCAGATCACATTAGGTAAACAGTGCTCAAGTGTGTTTTTGATAAACGCAATTTGCTGCTACGCTCTTTTCCAGTCTGAATGGTGTGTTCTGCCTCTTGTAAGTTAATTTGCCAAATCAACAGAAAGAATCGGGAGGTCTAATGAAAAGCAGTGTGCTGGCAGAGGAACAGCATGCCAGCGGTCAGCTCCAGAACACGCCGCTTTAATGTGGTGATCGCACGCTTGGAGTTTAAATGTTCGTTTCCATAAAAAACCCCACAAGCCTTTCCGCTGTGTTTTTAGGTCTTACTACTATTTCCTCCCTGAGGTTGGTTATCACACACACACACAGATTATGAGGAAACGTGTTTAAACGCTCCACTATCACACAGCTCTGCTCCGCTGACATGTCGACGAGCGACGGCAGGTTTGTGCTCCTCAGAACAGTTGCTAGGGCTGTTCTGGCCTCGACTCAAAGGCTTTACTGTTATTTTTAATACACGTATTACATGACTCTGCTCTGTCAACGGTTCAGAAAGAAGGAAATAGCAGAATGAATGTAAACAACATGAGCTTCCATGTTTTTCCTCATCAGCAGCCAGGCCAAGCACTGATTTGGTAATGAGACGTCAGCTGATATTTGTTGTTAAAGGGTTAAAATAATGGTCTCGCAGTGCTGCCGTTCACGCCTCAAGAAAACATATGAGCAGCTCAAAAGCTTCAATATACACACATACAGAAGCAGTATTGACACTGACTGAATGTATTATATCTCATAGTTTTCATGACTTTTTTATTATAAAATGTGGTAAATAGTCACACTGAAGAATGAGTGTATTTGTCCAACCTTAGCAGTGTATGTAGAAACACACACACACACACACACACACACACCATTTCCTACAATCAGAAACACAACCTGTCAAACACTCAGATGGTGTGAATAAACACTGAGCTCAGTACTATTTTTGATTTAACTGCACTGACTTCATTAGATGAGAAAAAAACCCGTCTTATATTTGAAGTTTGCATGAATTATTCTGTCATTTTCCTGTTTATTTCTGTGAATCTCTATTGTATAGAAATGAAGAAGACTTGAGTGATGAACATTGTATTCTCTCATTCACTGCAGATGTCCCGTCTGACTCGCTGAGGGACTTCTTCGTCCCAAACACGGCTCCAATTAACCAGCACAGGAAACACAAAACATGCCACAGCTGATGGTCGGCTTTCCCACTTTGATTAATGACCGAGAGTCTGAAGAACGCTTGCTAAAACAATTAGCAGAAGAAAGACGAATAACATGCTGGTGAAACCTGGAGCGAGTCCTGTTTAGATTTCAGCTCTGTATATTTGTATGGCAGCGCTGAAATGTTTTGTGCACTAGCGCTGGCAGAAAGTTCGCTTGCATTTGTTGATTCATTGTTAAGGTCTTAAATCAAAACCACAGCAAAGACCATGAGCTCTGCACTTGTGTTTTCACATTTTAATGGAACATACTGACTCTCTACGGCATCCATTAACTAACCATGTACAACACACACCTGACCAGAACGTAAAACACAGCAGAATCTATGAAAAACAATCATCACACATAAAACAGTAATCAATAAAACAATAATATAGACGTAAATGTAACTTCCAATTATAGAGTCTGTTACAGAAATATGTATTAAATGTCAGAAACACTGATACCTATCAAAGCTTCTAAATCACTATTAAACAGTTTATCATATGTGTTGTAACTATCCATTGTCCCATTTAGCAGTGTGTTCAGTCTTTAACCCTTCACTGATCCTCACGTCTGCTGCTCTATTCACATCCACACAGATCTGTCTCACATCTATGTCTGTCTGAAACACACCCAGAAACACTCTCACACACATCAAATCCTGTGGAATTATGCCACTCTCTGTGAAATCGTGTTTTACAAGTACTTTTACTTTAGGAGTTTGCCTTGTGCAGCCTGTCAATTAACGTCTGTGTCTCACTGATACGGAAGCATAACTGAGGCTGAGTGTGTGTAATCCTGATCTTGCTGTGTGTTTTAGGTCACATGAGCTCATACAGCATTAAGAGACATGACATATGAGTTCAGCGTGTCCCTGACCATCACACACACACTGCTGGACCCTTGTATGAGTGTGTGTGATTGGGTCATTTGTAGCTGCTAAGACACCACAATATACAATGAAACATTCTAATATAATATTCAACGAAACAATGAAACAAGCTGAAACTCGATCCATCAGAGGAGTCAACGTGTTCTTGTCTCTCTAATGGCCAATCGGCCGTTCTCTCTCTCTCTCTCTCTGTTGTCGCTAGTAATGGTTGTTATTATTCTGCACTGCTGCTGTTCTTATGAGACACAATACTCATGTTCACTGAACGCTGCTGTTACTGCAGTAAGACACTTTTAATGGCTTTTCTTGTTGCTTTTGGACAAGCATATCCTGATTTCTGCCATAAAGCTGCCAATCAAAATCACTCCATCTGGCTGAGGGTTTGCGCTGTAACCAGAGGAGTCATTCTGTCTGAATGTGAGCAGAGACCATGACAACTAGATGAGCCACAGACAGAGATCCCTTGTGAATACCTCATCACCTCGATGACCATCGGCCTAAGTCCTCTGCTCAATCTGACCTGAGCTGCAGCCTGGAATTAAAAATCGCCATGTTGGTTTTGTCTGGCAAGAGGAGATATGGCCCCCAAACTGAGTCTGGTTTATCCCAAGGATGTTTTTCTCCATTTTTTCTCAGTGTTACCCAGAAAACAGGATACAGGTTTAACTCATTCGAAATAGTTAGAAGTGATGATGTTACAGACCATTTCCTTGTATCGTGCATGCTGCGTATAACTGATATTAACTATATGTCGCAGCGTTACCGTCTGGGCAGAACTATTGTTCCAGCCACCAAAGAAAGATTCGCAAATAACCTGCCTGATCTATCTCAACTGCTATTTGTACCCAAAATACACATGAATTAGACAACATGACTGGCAACATGGGCACTATTTTCTCTAATAAATTAGAAACTGTTGCCCCCATCAAACTGAAAAAGGTTAGAGAAAAACGTACTGTACCATGGTCTCTCAAGAAAGTAACTCGTAGTCTTGAACGCAAATGGAGAAAAACTAACTTGGAAGTTTTTAGGATTGCATGGAAACACAGTATGTCCAGCTATAGACAGGCTCTAAAAACTGCTAGGGCAGAGCATATATACAAACTCATAGAAAATAACCAAAACAATCCAAGGTTTTTATTTAGCACAGTGGCTAAGTTAACAAATTACCAGACGCCACCTGATTCAAATATTCCACCAACGTTAAATAGTAATGACTTTATGAATTTCTTCACTGATAAAATAGATAACATTAGAAATACAATAGCGAATGTAGATTCTACAGCGTCTAATCCTTCAGTTTCATCCATCGCACCCAAAGATAAACTGCAGTGCTTTACAACCATAGGACAGGAAGGGTTAGGTTACCCAAACCCTAACCCTGACCTCGGAATAAGAGAGAAACAGACTAATATTAGCGTAGATGCCATTCTTCTAATGATGTAACAAGTACATCGGGTGTTATGGGAAGTTTTCCCAGTTCTGGTTTACCTAATTAATGCAGCCTAAAAATCCTTTAATGGATTTGGATATTAAAAGCATATTAGTATGTTATGTGTAAGCCAGGTTAAAGAGATGGGTCTTTAATCTAGATTTAAACTGCAAGAGTGTGTCTGCCTCCCGAACAATGTTAGGTAGGTTATTCCAGAGTTTAGGCGCCAAATAGGAAAAGGATCCGCCGCCCAGAATAATTTTGATATTCTTGGTATTATCAAATTGCCTGAGTTTTGAGAACGTAGCGGACGTAGAGGAGTATAATGTAAAAGGAGCTCATTCAAATACTGAGGTGATAAACCATTCAGGGCTTTATAAGTAATAAGCAATATTTTAAAATCTATACAATGTTTGATAGGGAGCCAGTGCAGTGTGGACAGGACCGGGCTAATATGGTCATACTTCCTGGTTCTAGTAAGAACTCTTGCTGCTGCATTTTGGACTAGCTGTAGTTAGTTTACTAAGCGTGCAGAACAACCACCCAATAAAGCATTACAATAATCTAACCTTGAGGTCATAAATGCATGGATTAACATTTCTGCATTTGACATTAAGAGCATAGGCCGTAATTTAGATATATTTTTGAGATTGAAAAATGCAGTTTTACAAATGCTAGAAACGTGGCTTTCTAAGGAAAGATTGCGATCAAGTAGCACACCTAGGTTCCTAACTGATGACGAAGAATTGACAGAGCAACCATCAAGTCTTAGACAGTGTTCTAGGTTATTACAAGCAGAGTTTTTAGGTCCTATGATTAACACCTCTGTTTTTTCTGAATTTAGCAGTAAGAATTTACTCATCATCCAGTTTTTTATATCGACTATGCATTCCGGTATTTCGGTAACACTTTAGAATAAGGTTCCAGTAGTTAATGTTAGTTAACTACTTTCGTTAACATGAACTAAGCAAGAACAATCCTAGCATTTATAAGTCTTAGTTCATGTTAATTTCAACATTTACTAATGCATTATTTAAATCAAAAGTTGGGCTTGTTAACATTAGTTAATGCACTGTGAATTACCATGAACTAACAATGAATAACTGTATTTTAATTAACTAACATTAACGAAGATGAATAAATACAGTAATACATGTATTATTCATTGTTTGTTCATGTTAATTAATACATTAACTAACATTAACTAATGGAACCTTATTCTAAAGTGTTACCAAGTTTTCTAGTCTGTGCAATAGAATGTTGTGGTCAATTGTGTCAAATGCAGCACTAAGATCCAATAAAACTAATAGAGAGATACACCCACGATCAGATGATAAGAGCAGGTCATTTGTAACTCTAAGGAGAGCAGTTTCAGTACTATGATACGGTCTAAATCCTGACTGGAAATCCTCACATATACCATTTACCTCTAAGAAGGAATATAATTGTGAGGATACCACCTTTTCTAGTATCTTGGACAGAAAAGGGAGATTCGAGATTGGTCTATAATTAACTAGTTCTTTGGGGTCAAGTTGTGGCTTTTTTATGAGAGGCTTAATAACAGCCAGTTTGAAGGTTTTGGGGACATATCCTAATGACAATGAGGAATTAATAATAGTCAGAAGAGGACCTATGACTTCTGGAAGCACCTCTTTTAGGAGCTTAGATGGTATAGGGTCTAACATGTTGTTGGTTTAGATGATTTAACAAGTTTATACAATTCTTCCTCTCCTATAGTAGAGAATGAGTGGAACTGTTCCTCAGGGGGTCTATAGTGCACTGTCTGATGTGATACTGTAGCTGACGGCTGAATGGTTGCAATTTTATCTCTAATAGTATCGATTCTAGAAGTAAAGTAGTTCATAAATTCATTACTGCTGTGGTGTTGGGAAATGTGAACATCTGTTGATGCTTTAGTTTTAATGAATTTAGCCACTGTATTGAATAAATACTTGGGACTATGTTGGTTTTCTTCTAAAAGAGACAAAAAGTAATAAAATCTAGCAGTTTTTGATGCTTTTCTGTAGGATATGTTCAGGGGCGGATCTAGAAAAATATTGATGGGGTGGCGTGAAGGGGGCAGGAATTTTTGAGGGGTGGCAACATATGGCAGACGTATATATACTGAATTTAGTCACAGTTATCACAGTTTGATGATAAATATATGTGCACACTACAAAAGGACACAGCTATCATTTACAAACTTAATCTCATGCAATCAATGTCTTGCATTTGAAACAGTTATAACAAACATTACAAACATATAAGGAATAAGTGACCATACCCCATAAGCACCACACACTCACTAATGCATACAGTATGCATCCACATGTCATTAAGAGCATTATAAAAGGTTCAGTGTTAAAAATATATAAATTTATTATAAGAAACACAAGACTTTAACAGCCAATGACATTTCCAGCTGGGGAGACTCAACTGATTTTCTTCTGTTCAGTGTTCATCATCATCTAACTCAACCAGTCAAGAGCTACATTTAGCCTTAGATGTTATATGAATATGGTCCTGAAGCATAGCTTTTATTAGCTGACAATAATAATAAACAAATAAACATTATAGGCACAAATACAAATGTACTTTTAGAAGTTGTTTCTGAAAAATATGGTGTTATTGTTTTGGCAAGCTTAAATTAAAACTTATATGAAAACTTGTGTGATATTCCTTTAAAATAATGTTTTAGTATATCTTTTTTTAAGTATATTTTACTGTGCAATTTCGTACATAATTTCTTTGAGTTAGACCAAACTTTAAAAAAAACTTTTGTTATTAGCTGATAGGCCTACTTGACATATAGCATACTCTACTGTGCAATAGTACTATATTTCTGTTTCTTCAAGTTATACCGAAATTTTATTTTGACAGGTTGTCGTAAAGACATTGCCGTTTCTGCCAGCCTGTGAATACGATACGTATAAATGACGATAATTTTATCAAGTGAAATGGTGAAATCCTCTCATGGCGCACTGACGTGCAAATGTGTAGCTTACATCATGCATCAATATAGTGAAGAGCTGAAAACACCACGTGTGCTTCAGTGTGTGTGTGTGTGTGTGTGTGTAGAGCACACATTCCCAGAGATGTGTATAACAAAACCTTAAGGGTTCCCATAAGCAGGATTGTATTGTTGAGCCCCCCTTCCTCAAATATGATGATGGAAAAAAAACCTAGGGGTGAAAAAATAACTTTAATCAAATAAAAAAAAAGAATAAATTGTATTATTTACAAATCACAATTGTAGCTCTCAACATTTACCTATGGCTATAACTTTATTATGACTCTAATTTATTTTATAGTCTCATGCATTCAGAAATCATGCAAAAGGAAACTAAGCAGTTTTACTATTATAAAACCATGGTTTATTTTTAGTAAGGGTTGTGATATGCACGTTTTTTGTTGAAGAAATTATAAAGCCTGTGTCATCTATAGCAAAAAGGTGTCCAAAAATGAAAGATTTAGTGAATATGAATAAAATGTTTGGTCAGTAGCCTAAACAAGGATTTGATCGTCCTGTAAGTGTTACAGCAGCAATCACATGGCATTTGTAATAACATGTACATAAATTGTTTATTTTGTATTTACCTACATTAGGTATTTTAACAATGTTATTATTAACCAATCATTATTGTCTCATTATTTTTTTTATATAATGCATTTTAAGCCATTTTAAAGGCTATTGATGGCTTAAGTCTGTTTTTATAGCAACAACAACAACAACAACAAAAATATTACAGTATATTAATACTTTGTAAATGATTAGAGTTTGGGGATCGCAAATCATTTGAATCAGTTCGGGAGTTCAAAGCGGATTTGCGAATTATTTGAGTCAGTTTGGGGATTGCAAATCATTTGAATCAGTTCGGGGTTCGGAGCGGGATCGCAAACCATTTGAATCAGTTCGGGAGTTCGGAGCGGGTTCGCGAATCATTTGAGTCAGTTCGGGGATCGCGAATCATTTGAATCAGTTCGGGAGTTCGTAGCGGGATCGCGAATCATTTGAGTCAGTTATGGGGATCGCGAATCATTTGAGTCAGTTTGGGAGTTCGGAGCGGGATCGCGAATCATTTGAGTCAGTTATGGGTCAGTTTGGGGTATCGCGAATCATTTGAATCAGTTCGGGAGTTCGTAGCGGGATCGCGAATCATTTGAGTCAGTTATGGGGATTGCGAATCATTTGAGTCAGTTTGGGAGTTCGGAGCGTGATCGCGAATCGTTTGAGTCAGTTATGGGGATCGCGAATCATTTGAGTCAGTTCGGGAGATCAAAGCGGGTTCGCGAATCATTTGAGTCAGTTATGGGGATCGCGAATCATTTGAATCAGTTCGGGAGTTCGTAGCGGGATCGCGAATCATTTGAGTCAGTTATGGGAATCGCGAATCATTTGAATCAGTTCGGGAGTTCGTAGCGGGATCGCGAATCATTTGAGTCATTTATGGTTATCGCGAATCATTTAAATCAGTTTGGGAGTTCAAAGCGGGTTCGCGAATCATTTGAGTCAGTTTGGGGATCGCGAATCATTTGAATCAGTTCGGGAGTTCGTAGTGGGATCGCGAATCATTTAAGTCAGTTTGGGGATCCGGAATCATTTGAATCAATTCGAGAGTCGGAGCGGGTTCGCGAATCATTTTAGTCAGTTTGGGAGTTCGGAGCAGGATCACGAATCATGAAAGATTTTGTGCTCGTAAATTTTCAAATTGGCAATAACCTTTAATTTGTTGCTGCCAACTGGGGTTGATCGGCACCTGGATAAGTTACTTTCCCGCCAAGCATTCACGAGTACACCTCTACGTATATTAATACAGTAAGTTTATGCGTATTTGGCGTGCTGTCCGGGTGAAGGGCTCTGAGCTCAGGATGTGGCCGGAACCCAGAGTACTCCCCCCGGTTGTGGTAAGAGTAGATGGATCTATAAGTGAGGAGAAATGGGGTGGAGGAGGGATGCTGAAAACTGTCAATGAACTGAGGTAGGTTCTGCTGTTATTTATACCTTTTCATGAGTTGATTACTGATTGGGCTCCACTTGTGTTAATCAGGTTAATGAACTGCGACTGCTCATCCCGAACTTTGTTATAAAACAGCATATACGAAATACCTCTAGTTTTGTTTTCCTCCAGCTGCACTCCATTTTTCGGGCTGCTCTCTTTAGGGTGAGAGTATGCTCATTATACCATGGTGTCAAACTGTTTTCCTTAACCTTCCTTAAGCGTAAAGGAGCAACTGTATTTAAAGTGCTAGAAAAGAGAGAGTCCATAGTTTCTGTTACATCATCAAGTTGTTCTGAGGTTTTGGATATGCTAAGGAATTGGGATACATCAGGAAGATAACTTAAAAAGCAGTCTTTTGAGTAGGTCCTGATGTGTTGTCTAACCCCAATAGAGTTCAGAATGTCTATAAATGCTTAGGATCTGTGATCATGTTTGACTGACTGTGAGCGTCCGTGAGCACCTGTCTGTGTCTGTGAACTTGAGCTCGACTCTCAGCATGCATCAGAGCAGAACTCCTTTAATTGGCAGATAAACACACATCACCCGTCTCATAACAGCATACTGACTTTGATATGAAATGAAAAATCCGCAAAAAGTCTGAACAGAGCAAAAATCACCGTTCCACACATTCATGCATTCATAAAGACCAGCAGCGGCTGTTTGCTCTTTAATTCAATAACATTTGCATTTGATTTTTAACAAGCTGCTTATAAAAGTGTGTGAGCATAGGCACAGATACACATCCATAAACACACCTCACTTTATGACTGCAAAACAGTAGTTTATGACACATCGCTTGCGTAACATCTTCATTGTTACAGCACATTTACTCTCCAATACACAAAACACACAATCAACTAACCTTAACCCAGCATCACACACTCATTTATAATCCCCTCAATATAATCACTTCTGAACTAAACAACGACTCCCAACATTTTCAGCATAATAAACTGAATGGTTGAGTCATCATGTTTTTATCAGACGTTCAAGATAAATCATATCAGTTAAGTATATCTATCCTTCCACTGTGAGCATCCGATATCAACCAGGTCAATAACCAGATTTACATTCGTTCATATACAGCCTGTTAGCTGCTGACACTTAAGAACAAGCAGTTTTCACGTACACTTGTGTGCTGACGACCAACAACAGTCTCTAAGTGTGAATGGAGTCGTCTTGCACAGTGAGTTCTGACCCTTCACCTGCTCTGCTCCTGTCTGGACCTTCATCTGAGGAGAAACACCACCGTCTCACACTCACTGACTAACGGACCCTCATTCTCCTGACCAACCCACCTGAGAGATTTACGGCCGCCCTTCACCCCGCAGCTCGACCACACAATCTCCCTCACAGCTTTTTCTCTCTTTATATGGTTTTATCACCTTTTGTCACTAACTGCTGATTCGTGATAGCGTTCAAAGGTGTGTCTTTCCCAAAGATAACAGTTTACAGTAGTTAATTGGTGATTAAATGGAAAGATGGCCCAGTAAAATCCTGCTACCAGTGAACAGTTTTAAAGTTTTTAAATGTTGAAGATCTGGAGTTCCATTCAGCAGGGCAGCGCTGAACTGCTCAATTCTATGCAAACTACAGCAGACTAGAGGCAAACAAACAGTGTACACAAATAGAAATGCAAATTATTTATTGAGTCCCTCTCTTTGGAACATAAGAAAAAGACAAAAACAAGAATGTTATTGTCAATCGCAAGTTGAATTGAGGCATGCACGACTTGGCATAAATATAATCAGATAAGCAGAATGACACTGGGATCACTAAAATGAAACGTCCTGTCGTTCACTCCTCCAGCGCTGAATGTTTCTATTGAGTCTCAGAATGTGTGAACGTCAGAAAAGAAGATGGTCCCTCGCTGCTCCTCTCAGTTGAATATTTATGACTGATGGGAGATAAGATAGAGCAGGCCGGGACCTCGATGTGCCAGCTGCTGCAGACCTTTGCTCGTAATAAAGCTGGCGAAAGATTCCCAGCAGGGAGGGGTTGCCTTTCTTTCCAGCTCATCCTGGGACGGAGGGCCAGCAGAGGAACGAGAGCAGAAGCGCAGCTACTGTAGACACAGCGAGAGGAGAGACTGTCCCACGGTCAATCACTGTCTGGAGAACACTGATGTATGAGCAGAAACAAATCATGGATCAGTGTGATTAGTGAAATGCTGCACACTCATCATGTCTGCTTTAATAACTGGTGCGGGACGCTTCACACGGATAGCTTTCACTACTTGGTTACAAAATACCTCTTAATAGCTCTTAATGTGACCAAGCAGCTTTAGTTCTGATTTTTAAGAGAAATAAAACTCAATTCATTGAGTAAGAAGCTATAAAAATGCATGTTACTTCAGCAAAATTCTCCATTTGATCTCACTGCTATCTAGGAGCTCGAACTGAGACTTTGAAGAGATCTCATGTGAGATTTGTGGGTTTGTTGCCCTCTATGTGCTGCAGATATCACTACACTGCACAATCTGATCTGCTCGACATCATGACAACTCCAGGCGTGCTCACTGCGTTATCCTGGAGCACAAAACACGTCTTATCATTAGCGTGTCGATCCTCCCGCTGTGCCGATGACACTGATAAGATAACGGCACATCACGTATCACCGGCTCCATCAGCGCTGGGACCCTGGACACTGGCGTCACAATGGCTAACCGAGGACACAAATGAGCGATACGGCCCCTCACGCTCAGCCTCATTTGAGAGCTCTTTGCTGGTGGGGATGCTCCGCCTGTCTGTCTGTCTGTCTCTGCTGGTCATAAAGACGCTGATGTGACAGAAGGTGTGTGTGATTAGCACAGACAGATTCATGTTGCTATAGGAGTTTGGAGAATGAGCTCAGAACATGTGTGTGTGTTAGGAAGGCATTACGAGCGCTAATGTCTCTGTGGATGTCTAACGAGAATCACTATTACGGCACCTTGACTAGTGTGTGTGTGTGTGTGTGTGTGTGTGTTTAGGACAAAGGCTGGTTTGGTAAAAGGTTGCATTATAAAGGCATTAGGTGTGTGTTCTCAGGGTCAGAGAGATGGCTCTTCACAAGCACTCGATTATCTGAGCAGATAGCAGACGGACGCAGCTCAAAGGTTCAGACAGAAAAACTCACAGCGCTTCTGGCTTTCACTAATACATTCCCACAATGCAGCAAACATATCATCTTTCAGATCAAAGAAGCTATAATTCAGCCATTCACAAGGATCAGTTATGTTTTTATGATTATTCACAATAACGTGTGAAATGAAATTTGAACCGCAACACAAATGTTCGCTCTGTTCTATGTTTCCCCACAGTTACTCGAGGACGGGACGATTCATTAATGATTGAAACTGTTACTGACAACCTGAGAAATCTGGCAGTACAAACTAAAATGACATAATTCAAACATACCTATTTATAACACATATCTTCAAATACTGTATTTGTACAAATATTAGAGTATATATATATATATATATGTATCAAGGGAGAAAGTGTATGCACGCCATAGATCACATATATAAATACTGGTAAAAAAAAATCATTTTCTGTCACCTCATAATTCAACCTTATTCCAAAAAATTTGTCTTTTTGATTACACATCAACTCTCTATTCTGTCAAATATGATTTGGCTCAACTAATATAACTTGTCACGAAACGATTGACCCAACATAACGTAACATGTGAAGATGATTCCTTGCTAAAAACGTAACATTTGTTTCAAAGCACATAATATTCAGGTGCTGTATTAAACACCGGCAGAGGCCTGACAGGACAGACTCACGTGGGAGAGAGCTGCGTTTGGGTGAGACGATGATTAATGAGCACTAATGAGTTAAAACCAGTCCGTGTCTGCAGTGCTATTTCAGGCCCTCAGAGAGAATGTTCTAGATTGCAGCCGGGATTCAGACGTCTGAGAGTCACAGACACACATAACACGTGTCCGACAATGCACTCTTATAACAACACCTTCATCATCATCATCATTATCATCTTCATTGTCATCTACAGCTAAATAAATGACAACACACAAACAGAAGATAACCTCGTGTTTGCTAGCACACAGACACACACACATCATTTCCTGCACTGATGGTGTTTGTGTAGCTGTTGCATTCATTCCACTCATGCTCTGTGATTAACTAGTCTGATCCCTAAATCAGAGCCCAACACACACACACACACACACACACATTCCTTACAGTGACGCACATCATGCACCCTGTAAATATAATATAATATAATATAATATAATATAATATAATATAATATAATATAATATAATATAAAGTCAAGTAAAAGTTAGAAGTTCATGAGAAAAAAACTTATTTATTTTAGCAAATTTTATTAGAATTATCAAAACTAACAAGTCAAATCAAAGTAAGGTCTGGTTATGTCAATGAACTGAAGATCTGCTCAGAATCATTCAGTAAGTGATTGTCTTTCTACAGTGACTCTCTGCTGCACAAAGATTCGATGAATCTGTTATAGATACTTACATTTTCACACGTTTTGCTGGCAGAAATCATGAGAACATGCTGTGATGCTGGATGCAGATTTTAGAATTATGTGTGATTAACATGTCAGCATTAAAACAGAAGAGTCATTCACAGACACACACACACACACACACACCACTGTCACCTCAAGTTAATCAAAACTCGATGTGTACTGTGGCGCTCTGCAGACATGACAGCTTCATAGGAGAAGTTCAGATGAGTGCCTGATGTGGTCATCTATTTTTCAGCAGTAATTGAGTTTGCGGGTCACACACACTCTCACACACAGACACACATATACACACACACCTGCTTTCCATAGACCAGCTGTGGCTGTTCTCCCAGCAGGGCCTCCAGATGGAGCTGCATCAGGGGACCCATCAGCTCCTGCAGGACTGTGCGTCTCGTCTTCTATGGGTGAAACGTGAGTGTGTTGAAGGTCAGAGTTTGTGACAGTATGATGTCATGTCCCTGTTTTTGGCTGGTGGAGGGAAGCTGTAAGCCGCTGCTTATAAACTCTGATTAATTAAAGATCAGACTCGCTCCTCCTGAAATTACGTTTAGCATCTTCACTGATTCATATTTTAAATTTGTTATAATTCTTGTTCTTCATTATGGACCAAAAATATAATCATTTGTACTTCATTATAGAAATGTCTGTGATTTTATTAAAATCCAAGATAGAAATCACACTGTTAATATTCCCTCCTCATATATCCAGGTCATATATCCTAACCCTGAATTTAAAAAAAAATGTAAATAAGAAATATGATGACAACTAAACTGTGACTCCTTTATTCTGTTGATACACAGTTCTGACCTGTTTTTTACTGTGAGCTGTGCTACATCTTCTCACCAGCAGAGGGAGGCACAGTCCGGCTGATCAATAATGAATTTGTTTTTACTCTGAGGAGAGAGGATGAGATGAGATGAGACCAGACTGCGGTGCTTACATGTGTGTCATCAGAGGGATGTGGGATAGAGAGATACCCATCATGCACTGTACTGTTTGGACGGCAGTGAGGGGAAAGCAGTTCATGGTGATTCCTGTTGACAGCTTGCGTTCCTCTCAAAGCTTCAGTGTCTGAGAATTAACAGGAGAAACAACCTGCTCATTATCAGCACGGCACAAAGACATTACAGGGACATGATCAAACTCATATTTTTTGTTGCAGTTTAATCCAGTTTCCACAGTTGTGACAGAAACACGTTGAGCAGAGGAAGCAGAAAGCGTGTTTCCAAGGAAACGGAGCTCATCGTCATGACGGCTCTCCCATGAGATACTGCGGGTGGAAGCAGCGACAAACAAGAACCAGAACGCAGACTCCTGTGCTGCTGCTGCATGTTCAACAGAAACCCTAGCATACAAACATAAGCTGTACACAATGAGAGAGGAGGATAGGAAAGGAAAGGAAAGGAAAGGAAAGGAAAGGAGGAGAGAATTGAGGAGTGGAGAGGAGAGGATAGGATAGGAAAGGGGAGGAGAGAAGAGAGGAGGAGAGGGGAGAGGGAAGGAAAGGAGAGGAGAGGAAAGATGAGAGGAGAAGAGAGGGGAGCAGAGGAGAGGAGAGGAGAGAGGGGAGGAGATGAGAGAAGAAGAGAGGAGTGGAGAAGAGAGACTGAAAAGGGAGGAGTGGAAAGGAAAGAAGAGAGGAGGAGAGGACAGAGGGAAGGAGTGGGGAGGAAAGGAGAGGGGAGGAAAAGAGAGGAGAAAAGAAGAGAGGAGGAAGGAGAGAGGAGGAGAGAGGATGAAAAGAGAGGAGAGGGGAGGAAAGGGGGAGGGGAGGAGAGGAAGAGAGAGGGGAAGGGAGAAGAGGAAAGGAGAGGAAGAGAAGAGGTGGAGATGAGAGAGGGGAGGAGAGGGGAGGAGGAGAGGTGAGGAAAATAGAGGAGGAAAGAAGAGAGGAGGAAGGAGAGGAGAGGAGAGAGAGAAGGAGAGGGAAGGAAAGGAGAGGGGAGGAAAAGAGAGGAGAGGGGAGGAAAGGGGGAGGAGAGAAGAGGAGGAGAGAGGGGAAGGGAGCAGAGGGAAGGAGAGGAAGAGAAGAGGAGGAGAGGAGAGAGGGGAGGAAAGGAGAGGTAAGGAAAAGAGAGGAGGAGAGAGGGGAAGGGAGCAGAGGGAAGGAGAGAGGAGAGGAGAGAGAGAAGGAGAGGGGAGGAAAAGAGAGGAGAAAAGAAGAGAGGAGGAAGGAGAGAGGAGGAGAGGGGATGAAAAGAGAGGAGAGGGGAGGAAAGGGGGAGAGGAGGAGAGGAGGAGAGAGGGGAAGGGAGAAAAGGAAAGGAGGGGAAGAGAAGAGGATCGAGGAGAGGAGAGAGGGGAGGAGAGGGGAGGAAGGAGAGGTGAGGAAAAGAGAGGAGGAAAGAAGAGAGGAGGAAGGAGAGGAGAGGAGAGAGAGAAGGAGAGGGGAGGAAAGAAGAGAGGAGGAAAAGAGAGGAGAAAAGAAGAGAGAAGGAAGAAGAGAGGAGGAGAGGGGATGAAAAGAGAGGAGAGGGGAGGAAAGGGGGAGGAGAGGAGAGGAGGAGAGAGGAGAAGGGAGAAGAGGGAAGGAGAGGAAGAGAATAGGAGGAGAGAGGGGAGGCAAGAAGAGGTAAGGAAAAGAGAGGAGGAAAGAAGAGAGGAGGAAGGAGAGAGGAGAGGAGAGAGAGAAGGAGAGGGGAGGAAAAGAGAGGAGAAAAGAAGAGAGGAGGAAGGAGAGAGGAGGAGAGGGGAGGAAAAGAGAGGAGAGGGGAGGAAAGGGGGAGGAGAGAAGAGGAGGAGAGAGGGGAAGGGAGCAGAGGGAAGGAGAGGAAGAGAAGAGGAGGAGAGGAGAGAGGGGAGGGAAGGAGAGGTAAGGAAAAGAGAGGAGGAAAGAAGAGAGGAGGAAGGAGAGAGGAGAGGAGAGAGAGAAGGAGAGGGGAGGAAAAGAGAGGAGAAAAGAAGAGAGGAGGAAGGAGAGAGGAGGAGAGGGGATGAAAAGAGAGGAGAGGGGAGGAAAGGGGGAGAGGAGGAGAGGAGGAGAGAGGGGAAGGGAGAAAAGGAAAGGAGGGGAAGAGAAGAGGATCGAGGAGAGGAGAGAGGGGAGGAGAGGGGAGGAAGGAGAGGTGAGGAAAAGAGAGGAGGAAAGAAGAGAGGAGGAAGGAGAGGAGAGGAGAGAGAGAAGGAGAGGGGAGGAAAGAAGAGAGGAGGAAAAGAGAGGAGAAAAGAAGAGAGAAGGAAGAAGAGAGGAGGAGAGGGGATGAAAAGAGAGGAGAGGGGAGGAAAGGGGGAGGAGAGGAGAGGAGGAGAGAGGAGAAGGGAGAAGAGGGAAGGAGAGGAAGAGAATAGGAGGAGAGAGGGGAGGCAAGAAGAGGTAAGGAAAAGAGAGGAGGAAAGAAGAGAGGAGGAAGGAGAGAGGAGAGGAGAGAGAGAAGGAGAGGGGAGGAAAAGAGAGGAGAAAAGAAGAGAGGAGGAAGGAGAGAGGAGGAGAGGGGAGGAAAAGAGAGGAGAGGGGAGGAAAGGGGGAGGAGAGAAGAGGAGGAGAGAGGGGAAGGGAGCAGAGGGAAGGAGAGGAAGAGAAGAGGAGGAGAGGAGAGAGGGGAGGGAAGGAGAGGTAAGGAAAAGAGAGGAGGAAAGAAGAGAGGAGGAAGGAGAGAGGAGAGGAGAGAGAGAAGGAGAGGGGAGGAAAAGAGAGGAGAAAAGAAGAGAGGAGGAAGGAGAGAGGAGGAGAGGGGATGAAAAGAGAGGAGAGGGGAGGAAAGGGGGAGAGGAGGAGAGGAGGAGAGAGGGGAAGGGAGAAAAGGAAAGGAGGGGAAGAGAAGAGGATCGAGGAGAGGAGAGAGGGGAGGAGAGGGGAGGAGAGGGGAGGAAGGAGAGGTGAGGAAAAGAGAGGAGGAAAGAAGAGAGGAGGAAGGAGAGGAGAGGAGAGAGAGAAGGAGAGGGGATGAAAGAAGAGAGGAGGAAAAGAGAGGAGAAAAGAAGAGAGAAGGAAGAAGAGAGGAGGAGAGGGGATGAAAAGAGAGGAGAGGGGAGGAAAGGGGGAGGAGAGGAGAGGAGGAGAGAGGAGAAGGGAGAAGAGGGAAGGAGAGGAAGAGAATAGGAGGAGAGAGGGGAGGAAAGGAGAGGAGGAAAGAAGAGAGGAGAAAGGAGAGCGGAGAGGAGAGAGAGAAGGAGAGGGGAGGAAAGGAGAGGGGATGAAAAGAGAGGAGAGAGGAGGAGGGGATAGAGGGAAGGAGAGGAGAGAGGGGAGGAGAGGAGAGGAAGAAAAGAGGAGAGGAGGAGAGGAGAGAGAAGGAGAGGAGAGAGGGGAGGAGAGAGGGGAGGAAAGGATAGGAGAGAGGAGAGGAGAGAAGGGAGAAGAGAGGAGAGAGGAGGAGAGGAGAGGAGAGGAGAGAGGAGGAGAGGAGAGGAGAGGAGAGAAGGGAGAAGAGAGGAGAGAGGAGGAGAGGAGAGGAGAGGAGAGGAGAGAGGAGGAGAGGAGAGCGGGAAGGAGAGGAGTGGAGTGGAGAGGATAGAAGAGAGGAGGAAAGGAGGAGAGGAGATAAGAGGAGAGGAGGAGAGGAGAGAAGTGGAGAGGAGAGAAGAGAGGAGGAGAGGAGAGGAGAGAGGGGAGAATAGGAGGAAAGGAGGAGAGGAGAGAAGACAAGAGAGGAGAGGAGAGGGGAGGAGGAGAGGAGAGGAGAGGAGAGGGGAGGAGAGGAGGAAAGGAGAGGAGAGAAGAGAGGAGGAGAGGAGAGGAGAGGAGAGAGGGGAGAATAGGAGGAAAGGAGGAGAGGAGAGAAGAGAGAGGAGAGAGGAGGAGAGGAGAGAAGAGAAGAGAAGAGAAGAGAAGAGAAGAGAAGAAAAGAGAAGAGAAGAGAGGAGAGGAGAGGAGGAGAGAGGAGATGGGAGAATAGGAGGAGAGGAGAGAAGAGAGGAGAGGAGGAGAGGAGATGAGAGAGGAGGAGGGGAGGAAAGGGGGAGGAGAGGAGAGGAGGAGAGAGGGGAAGGGAGAAGAGGGAAGGAGAAGAAGGGAAGAAGAGGAGAGGAGAGTGGGGCGGAAAGGAGAGGTGAGGAAAAGAGAGGAGGAAAGAAGAGAGGAGGAAGGAGAGAGGAGAGGATAGATAAGGAGAGGGGAGGAGGGGAGAGGAGAGAAGAGAAGAGAAGAGAAGAGAAGAGAAGAGAAGAGAAGAGAAGAGAGGGGAGGAGGAGAGCAGAGGAGAGGAGAGAGGAGATGGGAGAATAGGAAGAGAGGAGGAGAAGAGAGTGGATGAGAGAGGACAGGGGAGAGGGGAGAATTTTGCATTTGTAGTCTAACCATAGACTGTAAAAAAATGTCACTCATAGACTCCTCAACAGCGGTTTTGAAGCCTAAAGTGTGCAGAGCGGGCCGTCGCCATCTTGGCAGCGCGTCACCGCGCGACTCTCCCGGATAATCGAAAATGGGCAATAGACCAAATAGACCAAAATAATTTTTTGAACCAGGCTGTAAACATGTTTTTTTCTGCTGTAAAGTTGGGCATTTTAACATGGGGAGTCTATGGGACTGACTCTCTTCTGCAGCCAGCCTCAAGCGGCCAGTCGATGAATTACAGTTTTAGTCACTTCCTTATTGGCTTCACGAGAGAGAGCGCGAGGTTGCCGCTCGAGTCCAACTGAAAAACTTTGTTTCGTTCTCAGAGAAAAGCCAAATCTGCAAATATTGCTGCAAAATTCGAAGCATCGTGCATCACCTGAGGTAGAAACACAGTCCAGAAACAAAGAGCCGATAGACACACTCTCAAAGGCCAAAACTGAAATACTGTTACACATGTACATAATGTTCCATTTGTCAGTCCAGCAGTTGCTACAGGAAAATCGCTATTATTATTATTATTATTATTTATTTATTTTCTATATTTTTTCTATATGTATCTATGGGTATATATGATATTTCCATATTAGTTATATATTACATATTATTTATAAAATATAAATAAATGTTTAGATGTTCTAATGTAAATGTTCAGATGTTACACCATTCTCTTTGTCTTGCTAATAAAGCTATTTGAATTGAACGTACTGTTGTGCAAAGGTTTTTTTTTTGTTAACTATTTCTTTAATATTTGTATTAAGAAAGTATACATATACTTATTTAATTATTTTACAGATGTGTTTTTGTTTTGTTTATAAATTATATAATAATTTATTCCTTAATTCATGTAATGGACATTGCTTTGGCAATACTGTGCAAGTCATGCCAATAAAGCTCAGAAGCCCATTTTCAAAAGCATCATGATAATGTTCTACTAAGAGCAGAAAAAATATTTTCTTGACAATTATCATTATTACCATAATCCAAAAAAAGAAAACAATACACTCTCATTACTGTAATGCATCTAGACAATCTGCTTAAGTTTCTTGTAATTGCCATGATTTAAATGGCTTTTGTTAGATTCTTCTCAAAGCAACAGTTTTTATTCAATGATTTGTTAAATAAATGTTAGGCAGCACATCCAACACTGACATTTATTTTATTACACATTAGAGTTATGAGATTTTGGGGGTAATTGTTTCATGAAAATACTGTCACAATGCAAAAAAAGCACTGAGAAAATTGCAATCTCAGTGGTTTTAAAAAGAAAATAAATTATGAGCTACAAAGATAACAAATCCACACAGGTAATAAACACATTAGTGCTCATTATTAGCTGATTCAGATGTTGTGTACAGCTTTCTAGCACAGAACATGAGCTCAAGTACATTATGTAATGAATCTGATTCTGTCCTCACATCCACATTTTAAGATTACACCAGAAAACACCTAAACACACATATTGGACCTTTACATGTGAGCATATACTGTTTAATTCTAATGCAGCACGATGTCAGACCTCTGACCCCAACCGTCAGGATCACATTCTGCATTTACAATTCAAATCAAACAACAGCGATACTAACAAATGAAGAATGATAACTTGACGTATCACCTCTGACAACTGTAGAACAGAAATTGGTTTGCCTTAGGGACGTGTGAAATTCATTCAAAAGCAACAAAACATAGGAGTATGCCGTACGGTTCACGGGCAAATCCCAAATGGAAGTGATCTTCCCTATCCCCTTGGAGTGGGGATTTTGAGTGAGCAGGGGCACATGCATGCCATTATGTAGCATAACTGTTGCAAATAAACACAGTTAATATACACAGTTAATAACGCACGTGCCCTGCTCACTCAAAAGTCTCCACTCCAAGGGGATAGGGATGATTACTTCTATTTCCTCCATGAACAGTTTGACACTGATAATCGTACCGACACATCCCTGACAAAACATCACTGAAAATCAGTTGTTTCAAAGTCGATTTCAGATGGACTGTTGTTACATCTCTGATGGTGTAAAGATTTACCTGGATCACTATAAACAGGACCATCCTTAGGACCCCGCACTTGAGGGGTCCCCACAGAGATTGTGAACGGATTGAAAGGGGCCCTGTGTCAGCTAAGGACGGCCCTGACTGTAAACCTTCATTTACAGATAGTCAAAATAATATCAGTACAGTTAATCTAGTCACTTCAATTGTTTTTCCTTTCTGTATAACAGCGATAGAGAAAACATCTATCTCACTGCATATATAGTGACAACCAGGAGAGATTCAGCACTAAATCCCCTGAACCTTCCACCAGTAAAGACCTGCTGTTCCCTCAAACTAAACGAAGCTGCTGCGCATGCTGGAGAGAAAACTGAGAGAGATCCCAGAAGAAGGAGTTGATTCACTAAGGGTCCCATCCCTGCTCGTATATACATACACACACCATTATTATGATCAGATGTTCTGCGAGTCTTGCTGTTGAGATCAGAATTAGGTGTGAGATCTATGATGAAAACGCACCACTGACATCAAGCTGTTCCCGTCTAATGCAGAGACATGTTTAAACTGTGATCACTGGGTGAACTGCGACTCATGTTGGACAGACTGGCCATCAGTGTTTTGACTTTGTGAGCATAGTAATTCCTCAGATTCACAGACGGAGCCTCCTTTATTCCCCCGTCGAAGTTGCAGCTCCGCATGACGGTCTCCAGCTGTTTCTGTCTCTTGTAAAACAGAGAAAATTTATTAAATATCAAAGTGATAGGAAGCACGACAACCAATATTCCTGCGAGTATGCAAGCTGAGGCCGTCAATTTGCCCACGACGGAGCCAGGAACAACGTCGCCGTATCCCACAGTGGTCATGCTGACCGTGGCCCACCACCAGCCGGCAGGGATGGTGTTCAATCCCTCGTTGTCCTCTTTCTCGACGGTGTAGGCCATGACGGAGAAGAAGGACACTCCCACGGCCAAATACAGCAGCAGCAGGCCGATCTCCTTGTAGCTGTTCTTGAGCGTGGCTCCGAGCGAGCGCAGGCCTGTGGAGTGACGCGCCAGCTTCAGGATGCGGAAGACCCTCATCAATCTCAGCACCTGAGCCACTCGACCCAGGTTCGCCAGTGCTGGGCTGCTCTCCGCCACCAGGTTAATGACCAGGGTCAGATAAAAAGGCAAGATGGACACCAGGTCGATCAGGTTCAGAGGGTGTTTGAAGAAATGCAGAAGGTCTGGTGCCACAGCGAATCTGGAGAGCAGCTCAAACGTGAACCACCCAATTCCAAAATGCTCCACGACCTCGAAGCGAGGGTCCTCACGGGGCTTTCCATCAGCGTCCAGCTGCGTGAACTCGCTCATGCTGTTCATACACATGGTGGCAATGGAGACCAACAACACCAGAATGGAGAAGATACTGATGAGCCGGCTGGGGATGGAATAGCCAGGATTGTCCAGCATCAACCAGATTCTCCTCCGGACGCTTCCGAGCAGCTGCTTGTCAAATTTACCGGCATCATTGTAGAACTCCAGGATCTCATCAAAAGATGAAGTGGTGCTCCTCTCTTCACTCTTGTCATCCCAGTCGGTCTCCTCGGGTTCCATCATGCGGCAGTGATAGGAGCCGCTGCAGCACGAGTCGAGGAACAGCTCGTCAATGCCCCAGTACTCAATCTCCTGACTGAAGGAAAAGATGCAGAGCTCATCCATGACGTGTAGCCGCCCCGTGTTGTAGAAGTGTAACACATAAGGGAAAAGCGCCGGATTGCGGTCAAAGTAGAACTCATTTTCAGAGTCGTCGTAGTCGTCGCACAGTTCGAGGATGGACTCTTTGGACCGACACCTTAGCAGGCGAGCGAGTCTGGTCTCGGGGAAGCGAGAGAGTCGCTTGGACAGCAGCCGCCGCCGGAAGCCTCCCACATTGATGCGTATAGCGCCCTCCTCCGGCGCGCAGGCGCTCTGCACGCTCATGACGGATCACTCAGAGGATGAGGGAAGCACAGTCTTCTGTGAGTTTGGTCTGTCTCTGAGGAGCTGCAGTCTGGTGAAAATTAAGCAGAATGACAAAACCGTTTACAAACGTTCTCCCATCAATATATCCATTTACTGCATCGGCTCCCTCGAAGCGGCAGATATCTTCACAGGAACCTTTCATCTGTCACAAGAATCGCGAACAGCTCGATGAATCCTCCCGGTTAAGCCGATCTCGGTGAACTCGTTTCTTATTCACATGCAGTTTCTGTGAATATGATTCATATGTGAGGCGTTTTAGAGCGTGATAAACTCACGGCGATATTCCAGCGTTCACAGCACGCGCACAGCTGCAGGCGCGCGCACGACAGTGACGCCGCTGAATCCCGCACATGACGGGGGCGATATCATGATACAAAAACACGCTTCTGTCCGTTTAAAATGTTAAAACGCTGATGACTTTAAGTCAGCTCTGGAAAATATCCCACAGTGTCCACAGAATCCACGGAGACCCGACGGGCGTGTCTACTGTAAAAATATGATATCTGTCATGATCATAACTGGGTAAAGCATCTCAGGAGCCTTTTTTTGGCAGTTGTGGTTTACACTAGATAAAGTAATGTATGGATAAAAAGTGTCTGACCAATAAATGTCAAAGCAGCTTCGAACAGTCGAACAGGAAAATAGATTGTCAGTAAACCAAGAGTAATTTTTCCAGCTAAATTCATTTTATTGATGATTCAGTGATTTCAGTCATCACCCATTTAAACTCTATTTCAAAAGTGTTGGTGACAGAAATGGAGAAAAAAACCTTGGGAAAAATGTAAATGTTTAGACTTCCAGTTGAGAAAAGCCCACTTAGAACAGAGCCTTTGTAAGTAATATACAGACAACTTAGCCTTTTATTTTCTGTATCTTTAAATAAAATTTTCTTTACTTTTATGATGATCATGAGCCATTTTGATTTGTGTTATGTTGGTTGTTTGTTTTATTTTTTAAGGTTTCATTGGCCACTTTTGCTACTGTAAACCTTACAATCACACATTAAAACATATTCTCAGTGTTAGCATGCAAGAATGTCCTGTAAAATAAGATAATAGATCTACTGTCCATCCAGCACAGACTGCCCCCGCCTGCAACTCACACACACTCACAGAACACAATTGTCCTGCCCTGCACAAAGAGTCCTGTAAGCATGAACAGGCACACACACACAAACACACACACACACACACACACACAAGGGTGGAGAGAGAGATAGAGAGAGAGAGTCCCAGCACTGCCTCCCGTTCCTGTTCTGGAGAAGCCGTATGTATTTCTACTCATAAATGTTTTCTTGAAGATACTGCTGTTGATATGCATAAGAAGTGTGGAGTGAGCTTTTAATTCAAGCCTTATTAGTCTTGTTATTTTGTTGGCTGTTGAGTGGTTGCTTATCATTAAGTATTTCTGGGGCTTGTACCATGATGGTAGCTGAACAAATTCAGAGTTACAGGGTAAATTTTGAGTTGACAAAACCAAACCTCTGCAATTCGGCTTTGTTGGTACCATGATGCTGTTCATCAACTTTCTTTGTTAGCGCTTATTGTGATCCTGAGTTTATGGAGAACAGCCAATCAGGAGCCTTGCAACACAAAGCAAGTTTGATTTACTTCTCGCGAGAGACCCAGCGAGATTCAAAACTAAAGGTTAAAGGTTTTATTAAAGGTTAAGAGAAAAGAATATGACAAACTTAAATGTCATTTGAAAAATTAAGGAGGACAAATAAAATAAATTATCTTGCTCTATTAGTGCAGTCACAAGTGAAACTTGTTAACTTAATTCATACATTTGAAAATACATAGTAATGGACACTCGAACATATAAGGTCAATAACTGTTAAACTAAAATTGCTTTTGTGTAAAAGATAGATAATAATAATATGATGACTCCGTTATTATCATTAATGCCAAATTTCTATTTGTTTTTTTTTAGCAATAGTGACCTTTATTTTGGAGCAACATTAACTGGAGTGACTTTGTGTCAGAGATGTTTCACTTCTCTTACATCTGATTAGTCCAGCTTCAGTCTGACATCTCTAACCCAGAACATAACCTTCCCCGGAGCAGGTTAGCCGTGGAATGTAATTTAATATGGCAATGAATGCCGCTAAAAGTCCAGCCACTTACATGGTACCTAAAAACCCAGGATTAAACTAACCTGAAATTTACCTGGCAAGCCAGCTAAGCCAGCTAATCCAGCTTCATGGTACAGGCCCCTGGTGTTTGATGTCAGGTTGTTTCATAAGTTTTTTTTTTTTGGTTGGTTGTTTGTTTGCTTTCTTTATTTTTATTTTATGGAGTTTTAAATGAAGAAAGTCAATATTTTCCAAAATTAATAAAAGAGTAATAATATATATATATATATATATATATATATATATATATATATATATATATATATATATATATATATATATACAGCAGCTGAATGTCAGAGAGATGAATATGACCACAGCTGTTGAATTTGTGTCTGTTGTTCTTTTCATTTACCAGTGGTGCAGTGTGTTTGTCTCTTTATACACCTTGTGGAAAGGACAGGTCAAGATCCAGGATGGAG